>NC_091477.1:85765141-85977641 GCF_036971445.1 Narcine bancroftii
AAAAGGCAGAAGATTATCAGTATATTTCAAAATTTAAGTGGTTTCATATGCAATGTCACTGAGGTTAGCATTAATATTTTTCCAAGCTGTTTCATACATATAAATCTAATTATGTCATGTATTAATAGAACTCTCTACTGGTTTGGGGTAACTGGGTCAATAAGGTCCCTGGTAATATTATAACCATGTAATTCAACTTTTGAATTATCTGTATTTTTAAACAAAACTAAATTTTAGTTGTATAAGGTGCTTTACTTTTCCAAATATTAAGACCAACTTGGGCTAGAATTGCACACCTGCCACACACCCAATTATCTGTTTGGAGGTGTCCAAGTCTGTGGATAGAGCCTTGCCTCCTCTCAAGCACACCACGGCTTTTTTAATAGCTTTTAAATGTCTCTGATATTTAGAAACCTTTAAACCCTAATAATGCTGTAAATGAATGATTGAAATATTTAATGAAAACAATTGAACAAATGTACATTCAGAAATAATCCAAATAACATAGAATAAATCCAAAAGTAACTTTGCTCTTGTTAATCTTTGGACAGAAAATCCCTATTCTATATAAAAATAAGTTTCTGTTCTTCCTTCTATTGTCAGGTATGGCTGTAGAATTGAAGAATAAAGTATAGATTTGTGAAATGAGACAGGCAGTTTAGAAACTGTTTATGTTCAGCAATGGAGCAGAGTGACAGGTGCATAGACACCCATCACTCAGAACTTCCTGGCCTTCCTTGAGGCAAATCTTCTGTAGTTCACAATATACTTAAATTTAAATTTAAGCCCATGTCCCCAAATATACCAATTAACATGCTATCCCTATATGTTTTTTTTAAGGGTGGGAGAAAACTTGAGCACCTGGAAGAAACCCATGCAGATAAGGGGAGAAGGTATAAACTCCTTACAGAGCCAAAATCAAACCCATGTCGCTGGCACTGTATTAGGATTGTTCTAACGTAACACTTCACATGCTGCCCACACTAACTTGTCTGGAAGCAGATGAATTTATAAACTAATTCTGTTTGGAGGTGTCCAAGTCTATGGATAGAGCCTTGCCTCCTCTCAAGCACACCAAGGCTTTTTTTAAAACCTTTTAAATGTCTCTGATAAACCCAATATGATTCAGACTTTGCATTCTTGCCTGTAACAATTAAAACTTAACAAAATAAAGGTACAGAATCATTATCCTCCAGAATTTCCAACATTTAAAACAAGATCCCACTACCAGACACATCTTACCCCCCCCCCCCCACTTCTCTCTCCGCCTTCCGTAGGGACCATTCTCTCCATGACTCCCTCATGTGCTTATCCCTCCTCCCCCTTTGCACCCCTGGCACCATCCCCTGTGGCCGCAGAAGGTGCAACACTTGTACCCATGCCTCCTCCCTCACCATGGTTTGGGGCCACAAATGGGCCTGTCAAGTGAAGCCACATTTGTGTATCTGCAGAACTGATTTACTGCCTCCAGTGCTTCCTTTGTAGCCTTCGACATCAGAGAGACTGGGCACAGATTGGTAGAACTTTGCTGAGCACCTTTGCTCCGCCCACAACATTGACTGAGACCTCCCAGTAGCCAACCACTTCAGTTCTGTGTCACACTTCACGTCTATCCATGGCCTTGTGTACTGTATCACCAAGACCACCTGCAAATTACAGGAACAACACCTGATTTTCTGTTTGGGCACACTCCAGCCAGATGGCATTAACATGGACTTTACAATTTCTGCTAACCTGCTTTCCTCTTTCCCCTCCCTCCCTTCTTCCCTTCCCCTTTCCAGTTCTTCTCCCTCTATTCCCCCTCCCTTCATCTAGCCATCCCTCTCCCTTGATTGCCACTGACCCCTCTCTCCCTTCTTCACCTATCCCCTCCTACCTTTGCGACCACCCCTTCCCCCTACTCTTTAGACATTTTTCCCTTCCTTGATGAAGGACTCAAGCCTATAACAAGCACCCAGGTTATATATTTCTATCTTTGTTATATAAAGGACACTTTGACCTGCTGAGTTTCTCCAACATTGTGCTTTTACAACATCCATGGTGTCTGCAGATTTTCATGTTTTACTTATAGAATTATAGAATTCTACAGGATCGAAATTGGCCCTTGTTCATACTGACCAAATCTGTCTCCTTTTTCAGCATTTGGCCCATATCCCTTGAAATCTTTTCTATCCATGTATCTACTGAAATGTTCTTCGAATTATCCCTGCTTCTGCTATTTCCTTGAGCAAGTCCTTTCATATACCCAACCATACTTGGTGTGAAGAAGGTACTCCTCAGATCCTTTCTAAATCTTTTCCCTCTCACCTTAGAGATATGCCCTCTTGTTTTAGATTCACCTACTCTGGTAAAAAGGCAATGAATGTTGATCTCATTTATGTCCCTCATGATTCTATATTCCTCTATTAGGTCCCCTTGTTCACCTCCTATGCTTCAGGGAGAAAAGTCCCAGCTTATCCAACCTCTCCTTTTAATTCAAGCGCCCAGTCATGACAACATTTTTGTGGATATTTTCTTCCCCCTTTTCAGCTTAATGATATCTTTCCTGTAGTTGGATGACTTTAATTGGGTACAATATTCCAAGTATAGTCACACCAATGTACAGTTTATTGCATCATGAGCTCCTTGCTCCAGTATTCAGTGCACTAACTGATGCCAACTAACTTCTTCAGCACCTTGTCCACCTGTGATTGTTGGTTGAATAAGTATAAATGATGAATCAGAATTCACCATGGAGATCAAGAATCTATTGAGTGGTGCCAGAACAACAATTTTGCTCTCAACATCACCAAGACAAAGGAGATTATTATTGATATTATGGTGTCCAAGGGACCATGTACCTGTGCACATTGATGGCATGGAGGCAAGAGAGGATTATTATCTTCAATTTCCTGAAAGTCCATATGTCAGAAGACCTCTCCTAGAGCAACACTTTGAGGCAACCATGAAGAAGGAACATCAATGCCTATTTTTTCAAAGACATTTGAGGGGATTGGCATGTTGTTAAATAGTTTATCGAACTTCCACAGGTGTATGCTAGAAAGTATACTGACCTGTTGCACCACAAACTGATTTGGGAATTTAAGTGCCTAGGAATGCAGAACATAGCCAAGTTCATCACAGTCTCATCTATTCAAAACATGTATGTGAGGCACTGCCTCAAGAAGGCAACCAACATCATAAAGAATCTCCATCATCTTTGTCACAACCTTTTCTTACTGCTATCTTTGAATAGAAAGTACAGAAGTCTAAAGACAAGCATGTCTTGTTTCAAGAACAGTTTCTTTCCAATGGCTATCCAATTCTTGAAACTCCATTCTGAGTAACAATTCTCCACTACCAACCTGGGTGCTTGTATCCAGGTGGCCAGCTCGTCCCATTTGATCTGACCTTCCAGACCAGCCTTCCATCCGAGTCCTTTCCAAAGACCTTGCTAACATACAATATTCTGACATTAGTCCTTTTATATGAAGAAGGTGCCCCTCTCACCACATATTAATCTCAATATCTTCTGGTGTCTTCTCTCTATCTTTTCCATCTCTATCTTAATCCATGCTGGTTTCTCTCCCTCTTCAAAAAAGAGAGAATTCCTATTTGCATTGCCTTATAATAATTCTTAAAATTTGGAAGTTGTACACCTCCTAATTAAAATTTCCAGGTTAATTTTTTTTAACAAAACCCTCGGCATCATGACCTTCCACAGAAATTTACTTACATTTTTGTTTAATTCCTAAAAAAAAATTGTTGCAATGTTTTTAAAAAAATATTGTACTCTAATAAATATATTAATTTTAATGCAATTACCTCTTCCCAGTAATGTTATTGGCAATTCCATCCATTTTTTGTCTTCATCAATTTTCTTATGTAAAGGGGTGTTTTAGTTCAGTTTAAATATATTATTTAAATTGTTATCTACCCATTCCCCTAGGTATTCTATTCCATTTATCGGAATTTTATATATAAATGGGAATTGAGATTCATATCTGGTGACAGGGAAACTCACTGTTGAAGCATTTGATTAATATATGGAATAAAGTAAATACTGAAATGGGAATGAGGAATTTGATGTTATCTAAAGTGCCTATGAATCAAAATAATCTTACCCCTTTTGCAATGAATAATCAACTTTTGAATATTTGGTTTTCTAAGTGAATTAGAAACATAGAAGACTGTTATAAAGGAGGAAATTTAATGTTATTCAATCAATTAAAAAAATAAATATGGAATACAAAATAATATAATATTTTGTTATTAAATAAAAGCATATTTACAAGATAAACTGGGGCCAATAACGTTATTACCTGAAAGGAGTGAAAAAAAGTCCTTGATTTGTAATTGATTTATTAAAAAATTTATTTCAGCCGTGTATTGTGTATATATTGCAAAAGGGAACTCAAAAGCAGGGAATTCATAGATCTAGACAGAGATGGGAAGCAGATTTGAATATTATTATTGTGGAGGAAAACTGGTCAGAATTTTGTCATGATAATATGACAAATATAATAAATGTTTGATATAGTTTGGTTCAGTATAAATTTTACATGAATTGCATCTTAAGCCACAAAAATTAAATAGATTTAAGTCAGATATGTCAGATGAATGTTTTAGAGACTGGGACTTTTTTTACATTCTACTTGGTCATGTCCAAAATTGAAACCATTTTAGATAGAATTAGAAACTTTTTTGGAACAAGTCAAGGGAGATAAATTTCCACAATATTAAATGTTGTTTTTATTGGGTAATATTTCAGTGATGAGACCAAAATTGAATTTATATCAAAAAGAATACTGTAAATGAAAATTGCATTAGCAGTTGCAAAAAAATGTGCAGCATTGACATGGATATTTGATTTGCATTTAGGTATGGAAAGATGGCACATCTTACATAGTTGTATACCTCTTGAGAAGATTACATATAATTTAAGGAATAAATATGATACTTTTTTGAAAATTTGGTGCCCATAATTTACATATTATAGGTATATATTTATAAATGGTTTTCCCTAAACCTGATGAAACCTTGTCAACTCCTCGGAATAAATAAATAAAACTGAAAGGGCTGGAACTGAGTGGCAACCAGGACTGATATTTTTCTTTTTCTTCATTTTTCCCCTTTTTTTCTTTTTTGTGGGGTTATATTTTTGGGGGTGAGGGGGTTGGTGGGCTTTTTGGGGGGTATAAATCATCATGTATAATGGATTTGATATAGCTATGATTATTCCACTTCATACTTTGACATAAATACATGTAGGAAAACTTAAATAAAATATTTCAAAAAAAGTCCTTGATTTGTAAGTCCTTGTCCCTTTAAATTCTTTCCCCTCAAAACAGACCTAATGTTAGAAATATTGATCAATGCTTTTAAAGTCACATTGCTCAAAGAAATACTTTAAATATGTTAAATTGGTGATTAACTGCACTTATTATTGATTTTCTTGTGTGAACTATCATGCAGTGATGTGGTATTTGCTATTGTTTTCCCTGGGAAAAGGGTGCTGGCTGTCCACCCATCTCAGCCCCTCGTAATACCTCTATGAAGTAATTTCTCACCCTTTGTTGCTGAAAAGCCCTAGCTCTGTCAACCTTGCACCAATCTTCACTAAAATGGAAATTTCAGGTTAATATTTAAAAAATTTAGACCTACAGCATGGCCCTTTTGGCCCACAAGCCTATGCCACCCAATTACATGCAATTAACCAACAACCCCCAGTATGTTTGGAAGGGTGGGAGGAAAACCCACACGAACACGAGAAGAACATATAAACTCCTAACAGACAGCACAGGATTCAAAGCCCTGTCCCGATTGCTGGCGCTGTAACAGGGCTGCACTAACTGTGCTGTCCTTAATGTTCATTATTTGTTTTGCTTAATTCATTATAGTCTAATGTTAACTTATTACTTCTGAATTAATTAAATCCACTTAACTGTCTTTAAATATCTCTGAACATTCATGCCATTTAAGAATGGTGAAAATATCGACAACGAGCTCTTAAAATCCATCTGTGCAGTGGTGGGACTGGGGCCTCAGATCCTGCTTGAGGTTTTGTTGCCATGCTGGTGTGATCTGTTTCACATGAAAACAATGGAATAGAGGCCTGCCATGCATTCAGCTTTGCTCTTGTTTGTTTTCATTGATTTCTCCCATTAATGACAATATGCTATTTTCCATCCTTTGCTCCAAGGCTTTGCTCTTTCCCACATTAATAATCTGCTCAATCCTAGCAACTTTCTGTTTCTGAGAATTTTGCCTTTTTGTGATTCTCAATTTGAGTCCACTGGCTCTCTGCATTTAAAAAGCCTCATTCTGTGATTTTTTTAAAACAGACCAAGCCTTTCCTCACTCACCCCAGGTTTATTTTTAAATACATTTCCCATTTTTACAAAGTACCTATCAAAACTCTTCCCTATTAAATACATGGTGTAAGAATTACCTAGAAATTCAGCATCTGTAAAATCACATTGATGGTCATTTGCAATAAGAAAACAAAGGCCTACTGCTGGACAATTGACCAATGCAGAGGCCAGAAGGAACAGCCTTTTCTTTGCTAACATAAGCATCTCTTTTATATTTCTTCAGTGTCAATAAAGGCTTTCAGCTTGAAATATCAACCATTCTTTTTCTCCCACTGATGCTGCTGGACTTGAGCAGATTGTTTTGCTTTAGATTCCAGCATCTGTAGTCTTTTACGTGTCTCCAGTCTTTTCCATTGTGTGCTTTGCCATTATAGTCTGAAGGAAAGCAGTCAAGGCTGGATAAGATACTTAGGGAGGAAGGCCTGGGAATTTGGAGAGAAGAGGAGAGGGCTTGAGGACAATGGATAGGAAGCAACTGGTATGTGGAGGTGAATACAGGTTGAAGGGTTGAGGGATAAGTGTTGGTCATCAAAGTTAGGCAGGATATTGTTCATAATTGAGAGGGTGATATGTGGATGTTTTAAGAAAAGAATCATAGGTTTCAGGGGATGGTGAGAGAAGCAAGAGATCCAAATCGTTCATTAAAGGCGGAATACCTAAATTTATTTCTCAGCCACCCTGGGACCAACCCAGCCAGGTCTTTTTTTTTACATTATATTGAAGCCTCAATGAAAATTCACTTTTGCATTTGAGATGGCTGTGTTGGAATTACTACATTTATTCCATGAACAATGATGTAACTGGTGGTCTATCTTGTGTAGGGTATTTAATGGCCTTGTACATGTCTCCCTTTTGATACCCACCCCCTTCCCTTCCTTCTCCTATCAGAGATCAGTCTTTTGTAGCCCTCTGCCCTCTTTTCCCCATCACTTATCAGCTTCTTTCCCTTCTACCCTCCCACCTGTTACCTCTTGCCTGATGGCCTGTATTCCTCCACCTTCCCCTTCTCCCCCAACAATTTTATTTTGGATCCTACATGATTTTCAACATTGCTGATGAAAGACTCATCCCTGAAATGTTGACTGCCTTTTACTTCCTATGGGTGCTACATGACCTGAGTTTCTCCAGCACTTTGTGATCTGCATCATACCTTACAAGTCTGGACTCTTTTGTACACCCTACAATTCCTGTGACAAACACAGAATGTAAAGCACAAAATTTGTGCCACATTGATAAATCCTCAAATTTTAATTGTTTACTTTTTCATTAGTTGCCACACAATCACATTTAAATCTTTGGCTTGGCTTCGCGGACGAAGATTTATGGAGGGGGTAAAAAGTCCACGTCAGCTGCAGGCTCGTTTGTGGCTGATAAGTCCGATGCGGGACAGGCAGACACGGTTGCAGCGGTTGCAGGGAAAAATTGGTGGGTTGGGGTTGGGTGTTGGGTTTTTCCTCCTTTGCCTTTTGTCAGTGAGGTGGGCTCTGCGGTCTTCTTCAAAGGAGGTTGCTGCCCGCCAAACTGTGAGGCGCCAAGATGCACGGTTTGAGGCGTTATCAGCCCACTGGCGGTGGTCAATGTGGCAGGCACCAAGAGATTTCTTTAGGCAGTCCTTGTACCTTTTCTTTGGTGCACCTCTGTCACGGTGGCCAGTGGAGAACTCGCCATATAACACGATCTTGGGAAGGCGATGGTCCTCCATTCTGGAGACATGACCCATCCAGCGCAGCTGGATCTTCAGCAGCGTGGACTCGATGCTGTCGACCTCTGCCATCTCGAGTACTTCGACGTTAGGGATGAAAGCGCTCCAATTGATGTTGAGGATGGAGCGGAGTCAACGCTGGTGGAAGCGTTCTAGGAGCCGTAGGTGGTGCCGGTAGAGGACCCATGATTCGGAGCCGAACAGGAGTGTGGGTATGACAACGGCTCTGTATACGCTTATCTTTGTGAGGTTTTTCAGTTGGTTGTTTTTCCAGACTCTTTTGTGTAGTCTTCCAAAGGCGCTATTTGCCTTGGCGAGTCTGTTGTCTATCTCATTGTCGATCCTTGCATCTGATGAAATGGTGCAGCCGAGATAGGTAAACTGGTTGACCGTTTTGAGTTTTGTGTGCCCGATGGAGATGTGGGGGGGCTGGTAGTCATGGTGGGGAGCTGGCTGATGGAGGACCTCAGTTTTCTTCAGGCTGACTTCCAGACCAAACATTTTGGCAGTTTTCGCAAAGCAGGACGTCAAGCGCTGAAGAGCTGGCTCTGAATGGGCAACTAAAGCGGCATCGTCTGCAAAGAGTAGTTCATGGACTACATTTAAATAACATCACACTAAATGGGCATTTTTTTTATGGCATTGCTCCATGCCTATATGTAAGCAACTTTATCATTTGAACACATTAGCATGTTTAACGCTCTGAACCAAAAAACCATAATTAAATTAAAATTACATTTGTGCATGAAAAGAAATGTTGAAGGAAGGCTGAATTGCTGAGATCATGTGAACTCCTGCACCCACTCTCTTAGCTCACGGCTACATTCACTTTCATTAATATATTGCAGAGCAGTTTCAGGAAACAGCTTTGCTGATCCAACACTGCCATTACTTAAAATCCACCCTGTTTACATTACAAGGTCATCGCAACAGCAAACAAGCTAGAAAAGGAGGAAGAGTTCATGGCTGCCCCAGGCTGAAGCTGCTTTTGTACTGGGAATAAAAAGGCATCTGCCCCCATTCCACACAGCATACATACCTTCCATATCATTGCAGAAGTTACTGTCTGTTTCATGACCCTGGATGGTATTATCCACAGGCATAGGGTCACCTTCCATATGTCCACAAATAATACTCAGATCATCTTGTTTATCCTCAACTGTCTCTCTAACAGCAGACTGTCATGTTGATGACTTTAAATTTAAATGAGTGAGGAAAATCATGCCACATTTCATTCACCTGAACACAAGAGGAAACAAAATCTAATTTCTATCTCTTCCTGCTCTTAGTCTAAATAAACTACATATATTTGACAATCTGTTAATTCAAAACTGAATCTCTAATTCTATCTCTATCGCTAACTTGCCTTCTGTCACAAAGTATCACACACTTCTCCACCTCTCTCTTCAATTTCCATTGTTGTCAATTATCGATTCTATTACCTTTGCCCTCTGAAATCCTTCGGGCATCTTTACCCTTTTCTTAATGAGTTGAGGCCGAACTTGCATCTTTAATCAGCTTTGCCCTGTCGTTTTTCTTGCAGGAATTCGATGATTTGCATCTACTTCTATTTTCAGAAGACACTTCTTCGTACTATGAACTATAAGAATATTTCTTAGTCAGATTTGCTCAATGGTGTTTTCATGTTTAAAATGTTTCTTGGGAGTTGTTAAAACATTTTCACTCAAAAGACAATGAAAGCATATCTTTTGCTTATTCTTCATTCATGTCTCTGATGCAAATGAAACTTATTTTGTTTTCCACTATATATGATGTATAATATTTCCATAAATTAAGACATCATATGCAAGATTCAATATTTGTGGGATCATTGTGAGCAAATAAAGGTTCAATACCAAGTCATGCATGAGATGCACAGTTTTTTTAAAAACTTTGTTCTGTAATTGATGTAATAATGTCAGGATTTGTTTCAGAATTTGGTGAAAAAAGAATTAGCTTTTGTATTGGGATGATCTGACTTCTGCAAATTCTTTGCTTTAAGTAATACTTTAATGTTTTTGTTTGGTTGCAATTTATTTGCATCTATTTTGAACCAAGATTTAACTTTTTTTCTGCAACTTGCTTCTTTTGGGTTTTGCACTGAGTTCACGTTGGTGCCTGAATATTTCTGAAAAGATTTTTTCAATTAAAACTTGTGATGCTTAGTTCATCATATTGATGGCACCGATTATGGCCTGTATCTTGTCCATTGTAACTGAAATATTTTGGATGATACATATACCATTTTAAGTATAAGCATCGGTCCTTGATCCCACATCCACATTCAACTGAACATAGACCATGTGATAGAACTATAGAGAAACATAAACACTGCAGATGCTGGAATCTTCGTCTACTGGGAAAGGGGTAATTTTCTGCTTTTTAAAAAAAAAAGTGAGAAAGAAGTTCAGGTCACATCCAGAGGTGATAGGATAGGAGATATGATAGGTAGAGAGATAGATGGAGGGAGAGGTGGGAGGGCAGGAGGTGAAGAAGTTAGATGGAGGGGAAAAATGAAAAAAAAAGCAACATATCTTAGTCCTCCAAATAGCATGGATTTTCTTTTTCAAATTTTAGGTAACCCCATCCACAATCTAGTTCAATTGTTTTCCCTCTCTTTACCTCTTTTAGTCCTGAACTTATTTTTTCTCACTTTCTTTTCTTTACTCTCCTTTAGTGGTCTCTTCCTCTCCCTGTCTCTCCAACTATCACACCTACCTCTGGGCCCTCCCCTGGCTTCCTTTCCTGTAATATTACCCCCTTCCCTGTTGTTTTGACAAAGGGTCCAGACTGACCATTTCTACTCATGGATGTTGTCTGCCCTGCTCCTCCAGCACTAAATGCATTTAGAGGATGTGAAGTAAGTAATAGCCACTTCTCATTAGCAATCACCTGGTACCGTGTCATTTTATATGCTGCTACCTTGCAGCTCTTGGTGATGCAAGGTCAGTCTTGACATTCAGTGTCTTCTGTGTAGACTTTTCAATTTCTCCATATGGCCGCAAGTGTTTCTCTTAATGCATTGGTGGAATTGATGAGCATGTGAGAGAGAAGTTGTTACAGGAAAATAGGATGGGGTGGGGAAGTGGAATTGATGGCATACTTTGAAAGCCATCATTCTCCAGATGGGCCAAATGGCCCCCTTCCAAATCATAAGAAAGTATGAAACATAGTTGGGCAGTCTGGGCTTCCCATCGAATTTTTTTTTTATTGCAATGACTACACCCACTTCTGATTAAACTAAACTACAGTGCCTATCTCATGCCATTCCTGCATTGTTGAACTCCCTGGGAGCTTTTTTAATCTCACCACTCAGACATCTGTCGTTTCTCTGCAAGTGCCACTGCAACTGTGCAGCTTCAATCTTTTTCGTGACAATTAAGCATTTCAGCCTCCAAAAGACTCATCCAGATACCTCTTAGGCCACATTCTCCCTTATTCTCTTGCAAAATCTCACTGACAGCCCCTCAAGTGAATCTCATTGCTCGGGTCAAAATTCATTCCACTGTTCTTAGCGTTCTAATTGTATCTTCTCATTGTATGTGTTCCCCCCCACCTCCCTTGTTCTAACTGAACTTTGTTCCAGACGTATAATGAGACATGAAGAACTGCTGGAACATAGTGAAACGAGTCTATTACACCTTCTAGCTATGTTGGCTATGTGTACAAACATAATCTTACACACATTTCAACATGGCTTAAGTATATATGATATCTATTGCAACTGCTAATTATAAGAATGATCTGCACAAGAAAGCCGTTCCAAATTATAGGCTTCACTCTTTCTCTGGAGAGAAATTTTGATTGATTTGACTGGTCTTGGCAATGACCTGACTCTTTTGCTATTTTATATCCACCTGCTGTACCAATTGATTTTAAACTGATGATGGAAGGAATAGCAATGAACTAGATTTCACCTATATTGTCTGAGATAGAACTCATATATTTCAGTTAAGTTTGTATCAACTTGTAAGAGGTTATTTCCTTTGGCTATACACATGTCTCAGCTCAAGGCCAACTGTTGACACTCACTTTCAACAATAGTGACATTAAATGAAAAACAAATCAGGGAGTGTTTTGTTTCCTCTCAATCACTCACACCATGAATTTAAATAGTTCCCATTTCACACTTCTAATACCAATCTTGGCTTCATTTCCAATTGTTCCACCTGAAGCCTGCTTGGGGAAGAGGCATGGGAGTCTCTACAGTAAAGGAGAATAATGTATTGGGCATTTTTACACCAAAACCTCAGAATTATTCTGATTGGCATACTTGCATCCAGTGTGTCCCGATGTGGTCACTTTCACAAGGGCACATTTACACAAGGGCACTTTTACATAGCCTTCCTGTGTTGCGGAGTTTGTCAGAAGGGGAACATTGTATTCATTAGGCCTGTTTCTTAGAGTGGCTGTGGTCAATTTACACGGCAGCCGCTCCGTGTAAGAATGTGTAGGGGGAAGGAGTGGAAAAAATATGGAATGAAACTTGGATAAAAAATTCTGTCCCAACATTTTTAAACTGCCACTGGAGCAGAAGTTTTTCTGAAATTTTCTGCTGTTCAGTGGCTGTGTAAAAAGTGCCTTTAAATGCACATTTTAAAGTTCCCTTTCACTCTGCTGCTTTCTGTATTGTGACCTACAAGGCAAAAATATAATGTGCACCTACTACATGATCCCACCACCAAACACATTCCTCTCTCCTCTCTGCCTTTCACAGAGGCCACTCTCTCCCTGACTCCCTTGTCCACTCCTACCTCCCCACCAATAGTCTCCTCGGCATTTACCCATGTGATTGCTCCATTTGAGCCAATACCTCCTCCCTCACCACCATTTAGGGACCCAAATAGTCCTCCCAAGTGAAGCAACATTTCACTTGTGAATCTGCAGGGATCATCTGATGCTCCTGTTGGAGAGACAGGGTCTGACTGGGAGATCGCTTTGTTGAGCACCTTGGCTCTGCCCACCACAATAGCATGAATCTCCCAGTGCCCATCTATTTAAATTCCCAGACCGTTCCCTTGTTGACATGTCTGTCCATTGTCTCATGAACTTCAAGACCGAGTCCGTTCGCAAATTGGAGAAACAACACTTCATCTTCTGCATGGGCACCCTCCAACCAGATGGCTCTGACATTGACTTCTTCAGCTTCCATTAAATCCCCCCCACTATCACCTTTCCCCCAGCACTGTCTCTCCTTCTGTCTCTTTTCACAGAGCCAAAACCAATTCTTGCCTCTCCTCTTATCATATCCAATTAACACATTTTATTGTTATGGACTCCTCACCCTCCCATTCTTCTCCCATCTGTTCTTTGCTTTTACAGGTACCCCGAAGAAGGTCTCAGGCCTAAAACGTCAGTAATATGGCTTTACCTCCTATGGACAAGGCAAGACTGACTGAGTTCTTCCAGCATTTCTGAGTGTTTTTTTTAATATATTGTTACAATGGACACTTATTTATTGCTGAATGGATAATCAAAAAGAGGTCATTATTATATATGGAAACTGAAGAATTTAGAAAACTATTATCTTGTGTATTTCTTCTTTGGCAGTCCCTCTCTTTTCCATTCTGTGCTGAGAGACAGGGTTAATGGGGCAAATGCAAGTCAGGGTAAGAGGAGACTGAACAGGGTATGAGTCAATAGTTTATGAAATGAACAACCCCTTTACACATGGATTCTCTTGTTCTTGATGTTTGGACTTTAGTTCTATCCTGAATGCTCTTTGAACGCTTGTGGGCCAGGAGTTGGTGGAGATCCTTGTATTTATTTGCTGAGGCTTTGAGGGCACTCTTGAATCCCTTTGTCCAGATGGTAACCTTTTCCCATGACAGAACTTGAAATAAAATCACTTCTTGACAAGTGTGGTGTTGGGTAGCCAAACAATGTGGCCTTCCATTACTGGAAATTAACATTCAGCTTGAAACCATGGCTTTTCTCACTACATAACCTTTCACTCTCCCTCTGTAGATTAGAGGAAACCTATCACGGCACGATTGGCGTAGCGGTTAACACAACGCCTATACAGAGCCAGCGATCGGGATTGGACAAAGGTTTGAATCCCACACTGTCTGTAAGGAGTTTGTATGTTCGCCTTGTGTCTGCATGGGCTTTCTCTGGGGGATCCGGTTTCCTCCCACCTTTCAAAATAATGTACCGGGATGTAGGTTAATGGGGTGTGTAGATTGCATGGACTCGTAGGGCTGAATTAGCCTGTTACAGTGCAGTATATCTAATGTTTTTTAATTTAAAAAAAAAATTATAATCCAGGCAATAGTATAATTAACATTTTTGCAAAATGAATTGGTTGAACCAGATTTTGGGCAGCCAATATCTGAAAGGTGAAGGCCTCCTTACAATGACTGATTCTGAAACAGCAGAACGTCTCGGCACGCAACATAGGTCCCACCTGCCAAAATTTGTTTTGTTCTCATAGCCCTTAAAGGTATGCATGGGAATGATTGTGCTTTCTGTTATTGAAGATGGCTACTCTATGTATTATGTTGTGTTTATATCATGAGACCAAATCTAAATCATTTGTTAACTGCCTCTGTGAGGCAAAATCTTTGACAGCAGAATAGCTTGTTCCTAATTCAATATCAAAAATTAACTCAAAATGATACATTTAATTATTCTTTAATGTCAAAAAATATTGTTTTTGCATGGCATCACACATGTTAAAATGATTCTTGGTAACAAAACAATAAATGCACCTTTCCTGCTTCTTTTATCCCTCATTGGAGCTGCTTGTGAGACATCTGCTTCTCATTTGTGTTGATTACCTTTCTCTACTTGATTTTTTTTTTCAGTTTTGCTTTCCACCCCTCTTCATTTCATTTGTTTTTTGAATGCTGTTTAGTGTCATGGACCACTGAAAACCAGAATTGTAGCTGACAGGTTTGGTATGATAATGAGAGGATTCTACTGGGTTCATTTGGGCAGAATCTACAGTATTTGGTAAAAAAGGTTGGGAGCAGACCCATAGCCAATAATAGCTAAAATACAAAATCTATAATTTCACATATTTGCATCATCTTGAAATGCAGAATTGCAAAATGAATACTGAAATTTAATTTATAACAGATGACGTAGAATTGCAAAGGCAACTGCTGGTTTTATAGCTCAGCTGTTTTATGCATCCTTAATATATTTTGCTGAAAACTATATTTTACCTACAGTTGAAAAGTATATGATTGAGTTAATGAAGATATCCTGACTGTTTATTCATATGCTTGTCTGCTGAGATCTCTAGATTGTCATGATACTGGATCCTTTGTATGTTTCTCCACAGCAAGACGTCCTGAAGCTATTTCACAATGTGCTTTAAAGTTGCTTCTAAATTTGCTGATTTTTCCTGATGGCAGAGCTGGCAGGTGTAAATTAAATTAAATGAAACCTGAACATTCTGCAGACAATGAAATGTATTTTGACATGCCAGTTATGGTGTAGTCATTACTGCATCGGTAGATTCATTTATTTGAACTCAGTGGGAATCATCAGTGGATGGGGGAGGGAGGAGCATCATTGCCTTGAAGGAACCTGGGGGACAAAAAGTCAGTTGATAAAGCCATGTATTGTGGAAATGTTGAAGTGTAAAGGTTGCAGGGAGCAAGGTACTGGTTAAATGAATGAATTTAAACAGTATGTTATTTAAATTATGACAAGATTTGTAGTTGGGTGTTGTTTATGCTATGTTCTCTCGTGAAAATAAATTGTTCAAATTAAACAAGGCGTCTCTAACTGGATCTATATTCTGCAAAGTACATCTAATTGTGAAGTAATATCCATGAAATGATTTGAATTTGGCAACAAGTCACATTGTTTAATTTAGCCCAGTACACAAGAGTTTGAAAACAAATACTAGTAAGTATCACCATTCTACAATACAGTTTGCAATTCCCTGGAATCTCACTAATTTGGATGTGAATCAATGACACAAGACCCATGTATTTCCCGTATTTTTCCATTGCAAAGAAGGAAGCAATTCTTCCAGCACGGTTGCATTATGGGTGGCACAGTTGGGCGTAGCGGTTAGTGCAATGCCTTTACAGCACCAGCGATTGAGACCAGACCAGTGTTCGAATCCTGCACTGTAAGGAGTTTGTATGTTTTCACCGTGTCTGCATGGGTTTTCTCCGCCGGCTCCAGTTTCTTCCCACCATTCAAAATGTATCAGGGGAGTAGGTTAATAGGTGTAAATTGGGCTGAGTGGACTCGTGAGCTGAAATGGCCTGTTACGGCTGTGTGTTTAAATTTAAAATAGAGTTATCAGAGAGAGCAAACCTATCAATTCCACTTTCCCTGTAACCTGTTGTCCCACACCTGTCAAGGGACACTCTCCTGGTTTACCCTTCAGCCAACTACATTTACAGGTTCAACTGAAAGTACAAATAAGGTAGCATCATGGTCTGAAGTGTGACTGTTGAGTTTAGGTGTAAGAGATCACCTGACAATTGTGGAACAATGTAAAACCAGTTTGAATTTCAGCTTTCACAAAAGGAGTCTTGGCAGCTGTAGAAAAGGGAAAATAGGAAAAAGATGGATGGGATTGAGAAATTTGGATATTCTGTTTGATAAGCCCATTAAACCTAGGCCTTGTCTCTTTATTGTAGCAATCATCAAAAATCCCAAGATCATGAGCTACCCGTCAAATGAAAGGCAGGGAAGTTACCCACAATGTCATGATCAACATTTCTATCCCACCAAAGCCCAACTTGTAATGCTGTTTATGAGAGTGTACTGTGTCCAAATTCATTGCCCTGTTCCTACATTATATCTCTGGTCTATTAAAATATCTTGAAAGGAATGTAAAAAGCACAACAGTCTATTTGTTTTTATATGGAACATAGAAAAATTGAAGCTGGAGGAGGGTATTCAACCCTGCAGCTCTGTTCTGCCATTCAGTACAATTAAGTGTCAATCTCTACCATTATATAGTCTTCCCACGCACTTAATTGAGAAATCTATCTACTCCTTTGAAAATATTTGTGGTCTTGGTCTCCGCAGTTTCTGTGGTGGAACATTTTGAAAGTTCATCACTCTCTGAGTAACTTCTCATCATATCCTGAGACCCTTGCCCTTAGCTCTACATCCTGACTTGGACAATAAAAGCATAAGGGTCATAATGCATCCTTGCATGTAATCCGAAGAATGGCGTGATTGCTCAGAATTGGGAACAGGGAAATTTATCAGGATGGTACCTGGTTTCAGTTATGAAGAGAAACTGGGTCAGCTGTTTGCTCTCTATGGAGTGAAGGAGGCTGATGGTGACCTGAAAGAGATGGATATAGATAGGGTGGTTAACGAAAATTATTTTCCCATCATAGAGATATCTAAAGCCAGAGACCATAAGCTTAAAATGTAAGAAAATTCAAGGGGATCTGACATTTTTTTTACTCAGAAGATGGTTCCAGTCTGGACCATAATATGAGCCGTTGGTAGAGGAAGATGGTATCATAATATTTTTTAAACCTATCTGGACGAATAACACACAAGATGCTGGAGGAACTCAGTGCCAATGGAAGGCAAAAGATGTTTCAGGACATCAGGTGTTGCTCCAGTTTATCTGCAGTCACCCTCATTTATCTCTAGATGAATCACCAAGCCACAGAAGACACTAAAAGCCATGGATCATGTGCATGAAAATGGAGTTAATGTGGACTCATTGGGCGAAAGGTCCAGTTTTCCGTTGTTTTCCTCTGCGACTATTATCCTGAAATTAAGAATAAAATCCTCTCATTCAGTCTATTGAGCTCTGTCAGAATTTTGTATATTTCACCAAAATAGTGGCTTTCCTTTTTCTGAACTAAATGAACATGTAAAATCACAAGCTGGAGAAACTCTGCAGGTCATACAGTGTCCTTTATATTGCAATGGTCAAAATATGTAATTGCATTTCAGGCTTGAGCATTTTTATTTTCACTCCACTTTCTGTGCACATTCACACAAGAGCCACTTGGATAAATTTATTCTAATTATCCAGTTCTAAACAACAGTCTGTGTTCATTGATTGAATCTAATACTTGTCAGAAATGCTATCAGATTACAAATGTCAATCAAATGGACAAATAGTGTTGTACATCCCAAACATTAATTGTTACATCAGAGAATTAATGACTGACAGAAGGGAAGAGGGGCAAGTAGGATGCACCTTCTGTATGTTTAACTGCTGTAGATCTGATGTGATAATAAAGTTCAACATCATTGGAAACTTAATAGTAACTGTGGCCTTAGGGGGTCAAACAATCTTCTTCCAGCCAATAGCACTAGCAGAACAAATAATCTAACAACTAAACTATGAGCAAAAGACAAACTATTGGAGGAAATGAATGGGTTGGGCAGCATCTGTGGAGGGAAATAGACTGCCAACATTTCACAGTGAAACACTTCATCTGGATTGAAAGTGTCAAGAGGATTTTTTTTTAAAAAAAGCACTGCTGCTGTAATGGCAGAACTGCCGTTGGTATGGACCAGTGGAGAGCGGGGAGCAAAGTCTCAGCGCTCCCCCATGGAATCCAACCGCCCAGTCCAACTACCGTCAGCTCTGTACAGGCTTTAAATCGTCTGTTAAAGGACCTGACGGTGGTTTATTTTAAAATCCCGCAACCATGTGGTCTGGGCCCAAGACTGCAGTGTCTATGAATGGCAGTGGCCATGAGGAGTTGCGGACTCTGGGGAAGCAGAGGACTGGTGCAGAGCACCAGAAAATGGAGAGACCACACCCTGTTTGAGAAAGAGAAGCAGAGGAGATGTCCCACAGGATGGTAACCTTGGTGATGGGCTTTGAGGCTGAAGAGAACAAAGACTGCGGGCTGTTGGTGACTCGAGGCGAGGAACCCACATAGAGTGTGGGCAACTGTGGTCAAGGGACTTGCACCAGGGGGTAGACTGCTGGAGACTGGCTGAAGGGGTACTAGGTATCGGAACCAGGATGTGAGAGGATGCTGGAGGCTTCTTGACCTTGTCAAAGGTGTGCATCTGGGGCTTGAGTTCCTGATGATTTGGACTGAAAGCTGTGTACCTGCAGAGGCTGTTGAAGCTCTGGGGATGAAGTTATGGACATTCAGTGACTGGGGGACTCTTTCGTTTCTCTCCCTGGCTGAAAGGGTCCTGGGCTTTTTTTGCTGATAATGAATCTTTGTCTTACATTTGACTAAAGAAAATTTCAGTAATATTACATTTTCTGTTTCATTATGTGACGATGAAATAATCTTGAAAAGACAGTGATGAGGGGAGAGATGGGACAATAGCTGGCAACCAATCACTGTGGGTAGAGTGAAATATAAACATTCAGTGCAAAGATCCACATGGATGCAATTGCAACAACTGGAACAGTATTAATCTATTCAAAGGATTAGTTCTGGCAATTTTTAAGCTACTTTTAATCATTTGCTCATTTTTGAGTGTCTAAATTAATGCTGTAATGAGGTTTCCACCATGCCGTGGCACACATCCCTTGGAAAACCCTTGGCTAAGTTCAATTTAGGAAAATGAACTGGGCAGCCCTTGCTGCATCTAACACATCAAAGCCTTTCACAGGAATGTTTCCTCAGCTCTTTAGTCAATGATCAATTCCTATCAAGCATTTAGCATAATATACCTATCATAGACTGAAGGACTATGATAGGTACATTATGGTTGATGATTGCTTGGGAGTCTTCTTTATTTAAACACATCCTCTATCTCTACCCCTAAACCCACATAGAATTTTTTTTTTTTAATTTAGACGTATAGCACTGTAATAGGCCATTTCAGCCCACGAGTCCATGCCACCCAATTTGTATCCCATTAACTTATACCCCCAGTCCATTTTGAATGGTGGGAAGAAACCAGAGCCTCTGGAGAAAACCCACTCAGACATGGGGAGAACGTATAAACTCCTTATCAGTGCATTTTTTATTACGTGTTCCAGCTATGGTTTCGTAGAATTCTTATTCAACGTTTATGAATAATTTCACTGAAATTCTGAGAGAGTCGCATACTTAGAGTTAGGAACCACCATGTTGACTAATTTGGTTCAGAGGTCTGGTGTCAGCAATTCTGCAGAGAACAACACATGCCAAGATGAAAGAGGTGCTTTAACGAACCAATACTTAGTTAAAAGCTTTTAACTGTTCCTTCTTAGTTCTAAACACTATCGCCATTTCATATATCTCTTTTAACCTTGTCTTTCCTTTTCCAAGAGTTCTTGTGCGTATTCCCTAAGCTATATCCATCACCTTACCCCCACCCCACTCCTATGTGCTCACCGTTATTTGCTGTGTTTTCATATTGTTCCCTAGTCTCTAAACCCAGAATATCTTCCTTTAAAAACTTCTACTCCCCCGTAAAACAATTTTTAAAGACAAAAATCTTTTGTTTTGATTAAACAACCCCACCCCCATTTATGCTTGATTTGTTCTTAGTTTGGGGTTTTGTTTCATGTTAAATAATTGGCATGGTTTCCAAATCAAGCTGTTCTTAACTTGAAGTTAACAACTGCCTTATACCACAGCAATTATTTTTTACATTTTGTTTCCATTCTCTGGACATGGGTGACATTAGCAAGACCACCAGCTTGTTCTAATCTTTAAGTTGAGCCACTGCAATCTGTATGATTAAGGTGGAGTTGAATAGGGTGCAATTGCATTTTCACCCAAAGATTGTATGAAGGGGCAATAATATACAATAAATAAGCAATAAATGTTCATACTCTATACAATTCAGAATTGATGGATAATGGCAGTCAAATATTTTCTGACAACCTAAATAAATGCATTAAACATGAACATTAAATTGTATGTATAATTAAACAGCATGAGAGCTGCATGTTTAACCAAGGTTTGAATTACTCAAGACATTAAATCATTTTCATGATTCGTCGCTAAAAATAGGATCCAGTTTTTATCAAAGGTGCCTGAGCAGTATCAAGATTCCACGCTAAGGGTGAAGGGCATGCTCCGAAACTGGATGAACAGCAGATAATCACTTTCCATCTTGCTTATTTTACTCTTTAATCCATCATTCCAGTCCTATCTTTCCTTTGTACATGGCTTTGATTTCAAGGTCAGTGAAAATGAATTCAGATCACATCTCATGGCTTGTCAAAAGTAGTATTTGCTGCAATCAATAAGATTACCAATGCAGCAAACCTCCTTTGTCGTTTTATATAAAGGATTATAAATTATATTATAAAGTAATCAGTGAAGTGTATTTCAGATATGCAGTATGAATTGTTTAATTACTCTTCATTATTTAATTTGCTTAAATGATTAATGTATATGCCTTATATTCTTCAGACACCAGTTTTTGACATTGATATTCAAATTTCTCCTCTTTTCATCAGTATATAGAATTGGTTCATCCATCCTGGACTCGCCAGGGTATTCTGTAAAATTGGAGTTTGAAAGATTAACTTGACCTAGATAGCTTGCGGCAGATATTCCTCCTTCTCCAGTCCTGGACAGACAGTTTACTTCACCTATGGTGACTGCCAACTTTGGTTGACAACAGTTCTCCTGAGAATTAGCAATGCAAAATAAACCACTTCTCTCGTGTCACCAAAACTTGAACAATTGCCACACACTCAGGATGCAGTTATTCTGACATGTTTAAAGAAAGTTAGTTAGATCATAGCTTGCAATTCATTTAATATTTTTGAAGTGGCAGTTGATGAAGTATACAAAGACGATGTGGTCAAACAATAATCATGGGTTTTATTAGCAGAAACTCAAGGTACAATAGATGCATATACAGTTATATCCAAGGGGAGTGTCCTTAATATTAGAGATAATGCACAGCCAATGTTAGTACAGCAAGGCTTGCAAGAGGGGAGACAGGCACCTTGGCAGACATTCACCACAGTCTCCCCTGGCAGAAGAAGGGTTAAAATCAAAAGGACAGCTCCTCGGAAAGACTGAACCAAGTGATACATGGATACCTTGTTTGCCTTTGAGATACTCTAACAGCCAAAATATGCCAGTATCTAGCAAGCAATTGAAATATAATGAGATGTTTTATGAATATGTCAGCCTATCAAGTTGTTTACGAATTCTGGTGCTTCTTCTCAAAACAGGTGGCTCCTTTGCAACCTTGAGAACTGGTACAGGTCCTGGGTCTGTAGTGTGGGAAGGACTGGTTTCTGGACCCACTCCAGAATCACCAGTGTGAGACAATGGAGCCTCAGCATAGCCATCTAAAAGCTTACCAGGGGTCACAGGCTGGGATGGGGGCGGGGGGTGAGTCCAACCTCTCAGGCTCCCTCTGAGTAGGGGTGCGAGGAAGGGGCGAACCAGGCGAGGCCAGATTTTTGGGGGGTACAGTGTCCGTACTCACAACTGGGAATTTAACACGAGCGTAGTTGGGGTTAGTTTGCAGTAGCTAAACTGGTTGGACTAGGGGGACTGTTTTACGCACCCGAGCATGGCTCTTCAGCACCACGGTTCCAGGCTCAGATAAAGAGGCTGGCCAGTCCATCACAGTTCCTGATTTCCTAGGAAAGGCAAACATACATTCATGAGGTGTTTGATTTGTTGCAGTACACAATAATGACCGAATAGAACGTAATGCCTCAGGCAGCACCTCCTGCCACCGGGTAACAGGGTAACCATGTGTTTTTAAAGCAAGATTAACAATCTTCCAGACTGTAGCATCAGCCCTTTCAACCTGCCCATTGCCCTGCGGGTTGTAGCTCTTGGTATGGCTGGTGGCAATCCCCTTTCATAGCAGGGCTCACCACAGTTCAGCGCTCATGAATGCTGAGCCTCTATTAGTATGAATATAATTGGGAAAACCAAAAATGCTGAAAATTCTGTCAAGTGACTTAATGACAGATACTGATGAGATGTCAGGGCAGGGTATCGCAAAGGGAAACATAGAATATTCGTCAATTACAATATGGAAAATACATTTTTGTTGTTGGAAAGTAACGGCCCTTTAAAATCTAAGCTAATCCTCTCAAAGGGTTGGATTGCCTTGATGAGAGAGGCCTCTGGAGCTTTGAAGTATTGCGGTTTGCATTCTGTGCAAACAGGACAGCATTTAGTCAGTTTCCTGACTTCTTACAGAGAGTAAGGAAGCCCTTATATAGTGGAATAATCTCTTGACTCCTGGATGGCACAGTCTGCTATGGATCTCTTTTAGCCCCTCCAGGTGAGCACCAGGAGCAAATCGTGACAATGCCAGAGGGATCATTTAACCTGCCCGGTCTGTACTGGATCTCATAATTATAAGTTGAGAGTTCAATTCGCCAGCGTGCCATCTTATCATTCTTGATTTTACTTTTGTGTTTAATACTGAACATGTAGGCTACAGATTTCTGATCAGTGACAAGAGTAAATTTTCTGCCAGCTAGAAAGTGTCTCCAGTAGCAAACAGCTTCAATAATAGCCTGGGCTGCTTTTTCAATGGCAGGATGTTTAAGTTCAGGTCCGCGTAACCTGTGGGAGAAGAATGCCACAGGGTTTAAGGGTTCCTGCCAAGCCACAATCTGAGGCATCAGTTTCCACTTGGATTGGGACATCCTCATCAATGGACGAGAGTGCAACTTTGGCAATATCAGCTTTAATTCTCTCGAAAGCCTTCAAGGCCATTGGAGAGAGAGGAAAAGATTTAATGTCAGAGGGCATGCCTTCGTGGCATAGTCCCGAACCCACTTGCAGTAGTAGGAAAAGAATCCCATACACCTTTTAAGGGCTTTAGCTGAGTTTGGGGGTGGTAACCTCTTAAGGGGGGCCATTCTTTCTGGATCAAGACGGATTTCGCCCTTGCGGACAATGTAGCCCAGAATGGGTAGCTCTGTCGCGTTGAATACACATTTGCCCTCTTTAAATGTAAGGTTGAGTTCTTTAGCTGTTGCTAAAAATTTCTTTAAGTTGTTGTCGTGTTCAGCCTGTGATTTCCCACAGATAGTGACATTATCCAGATAGGGAAACGTACCCTGTAACTCATACATCCTAACAATCTTATCCATTTCCCTCTGAAACACTGACACACCATTAGTGACTCCAAAAGGTACCCTTTAAAACTGGTATAACCCCCCCATCAGCCTCAAAGGCTGTATAGGGTCATTCCTTTTTTTTTAATGGGGATTTGGTGGTAAGCTGCTTTGAGGACGCTAGTGGAGTACACTTTGTATTGCGCTATCTGATTAATCATTTCATTGATGCGTGACAGGAGGTAGGCATCCAGGTTAGTGTAACGGTTGATTGTCTGTCTGTAGTCAATAGCCAGTCATTTCTTAGTGTGATTTTTCACAACTACCACCTGGGCTTGCCACAGACACTTACTGGGTTCAATTACTCCCTCTTTAAGCAATCTCTAGGTCTCAGCTTTGATAAACTCACGATCCTCTTTGCTGTAAGAACGGCTCTTAGTGGCAATTGGCCGACACTTGGGGGATAAATCACTGAAAATGGAGGGAGCTTTGATCTTTAATGTGGACAGACCGCAGTAACTAGCGCGGGGGATGGTAAGTGTGGGTAGTGTCCCACCGAAATTTAACACTACACTGTTCATTAAAGATTGAATATCTAAACCCAGTAGCACAGGGGCGCAGAGCTCTGGCATAATAAAGAGCCACACATCAGCCAGGCAATGTTCCTGCAAATTTAAAGTAAATTTAAAGTAACAAGTAATCTAGTGGTTGAAAATTTCTCTGGCCCTTGGGGCAGATGGGTCAATTATCAGCTGCTCTGGCTTGAGTACTGCATCCATTTGTCCCGTACAGTTTTTGTAAGTTCACTACAAGCCATTGATATCTTTTGGTTCGCTGGATATCTCCGCAAATTTAAGGCTCTGGCAACTCTCTCATGGATGTAGCTGTCAGCACTCCCCGAGTCTATTAGACAATCAAGAGTCTCACCATTCACCTCCCCCTTCACAGCTGACCGTTCCAGTTTGTAACATCCCCCAAGCTTTGGAGTCAATTGAGCTATCACAGGGGATCTCACCTCACTGTCACGTGAAGTTGATTTTGCCTGCTTGTCTGAAGATTACCCCTTTTCACAGTTGTCTTCCATTTCTGCAGCTCCAGGAAGCATTTTCTGGGTGCTTCTCTTCTTCTTATCAGTGGGAGTACTTTTCGCCTCACACGCTTTAGCAAAGTAGCCGAGTATCCCACAATAGCTGCAGGTAGCAAACTGAGTCAGGCACTTCTGTCTGGGGGGCCAGCTCTTATCACAGAAGTACCATTTTTCAGGAGTTTGCCTTTTTCTTTCCTTCGGGGTTCCAGCACTCCTGGATGTTTCCTTTTCGTTTTTTAGCATTTCACTGGACCACATGGCACTTCTCAGTGTTTTGGCTAGAGTGACTGCCTGGATGTAGGTTAAGGGCTCCATCTCCAGCAGCCTCTGTCAGATGTAACTGGAGTCAATCCCACTGACTAAAGCATCCAGCTTCAAGGCATTGTGATGTTGCACATTGACTGCCCTGACATCACATTCATTTGCCAGTGGGTTGAGAGCCAATGCATAGGCAGCATCACTTTCCCCGAGTTTCTGGCATCTAGTCAGCAACCAGTGTCGAGCAAGCACCACATTCCATGGCACTGCATGGTAAGCAGTCAGACGTTGCCGGGCTATAGCCAGAGCGGTAGCTCCTTGTGTTATGGCGAAAGGGATCTCACCCAGCAGAGAGTTCAGGTGGCCCCATTGTATCGCCTCATTGACCACGTTATTTCGAGCCATGTAGTAATCAAAACAAGTAATCCAGTGGTTGAAAATTTCTCTGGCCCTTGGGGCAGACGGGTCAATTATCAGCCGCTCTGGCTTGAGTGCTGCATCCATTTCTACTAATAAAATTGAAGTGCCAGTTGATGAAGTAGACAAAGACGATGTGGTCAAATAATAATCATGGCTTTTATTAGCAGAAACTCATGGTACAATAATGAAAGATAATAGATGCATATACAGTTATATCCAAGGGGAGTGTCCTTAACAGTAGAGATAATGCGCAGCCAATGTTGGTACAGCAAGACTCGCCAGAGGGGAGACAGGGAGCTTGGCAGACATTCACCACAACTTTTAATGGACTAAAAGCTCCAAGGTATATACACAATCATTCTACCTCAGAACAGCAAATTTCATGACATGTTTACGACAATAAATTCTGATTCTGAAGATTGCTTCACAGGTATACTCCAACACAACAAGTCCGTTACAACAAGTCGAAGTTCATGTTCATTTATCATTCGATTGTACAAGTACTGCTGATGCAACAGTGTTCTCCAGTCATCAGTGCAAACACACAGACACAAACTATTCATATCACAGTACATATATACAAATATTAAAATAAATTCGTATTATTGTTAAATAAAGAGCAGAGTCTCGGAAGGTTTGTATGAGCAGTTCATCGGTCATTCAGCAGCCTGGTGGTCCTGGCTCTGGAAGATGCTGCATGTGGGGTTGTAGAGGTCCTCACTGATTCTGCAAGCCCTCTTTAGATAACGATCCTGGTAACTTGTGTTAATGGGAAAGGAGGGGTGGGGGAGGAGGTCCAGGGAGACCCCAGTGATTCTCTCTGCTGCTCTATTGGTCCTGTGGATTTATCTCCGATCTGATGTTCCTCAGCAACCGTGATGCAGCCAGCCAGGACACTCATGATAGAGCTCGTCTAGGAAGTTGAAAAAATAACAGAATGAGTGGCATGAAAGGCCAGTAAACAGAATTGTGTTTTCTTCTGTGTCTTTAAAGGTAAAATGAGTTGTGTGAATTAGGAAGGGAAGTACAGAGTTTAAGGTCTTTAAAGATGCACCAAACTGAGTGAGCAATAAAATGGCATCTCAGAAGAGGTTAAAACTGGAAGTGTTTGGAGATCTCTGAAAATTCTAGTCCTCAGAGTAGATGGAGTCATGAGATTAAGGAGAGATTGTATAATGATTTTTAAGTTAAATTAGCATTCAATCTATGTCTGGGGCACAAGGATAATGGGACTGAGTGACAGTTAGGATCTGAGGAGAAAATGTAGAAAACTCTTCATATAATTTTGTGTTTAGGGAAAGTGCTTCAGTTCTCAAGTTTCCCTACGGGAAGCTATCATGTCAGTGTGCACTGGGGACAAAGCTGCTTGAAGTTGCCCACATGATCAACATACTGCCTTCACCCTTCATGATATACATCAATGATCTGGAAGAGGCAGCAGCGTGTAGTGTATTTAAGTTTGCTGATGACGCTAAATTGAGTGGAAAAACAAATTGTGCAGAGGAAATGGAAAGACTGCAGAGAGGGATAGATATATTAAGTGAGTGGCCAAAGGTCTGGCAAATGGAGTAAAATGTTGGTAAATGTGAAGATTATCCACTTTGGAAGGAAAAATTGAAGATCAGATGATTATTCAAATAGCAAATGTTTGCAGTATGCTGCCATGAGTAAGGGCTTGGGAGTGCTTGTGCATGAATCGCAAAAGCTTGGTCGGCAGGTGCAGCAAGCTATCACGAGGCTAATGGAATGTTGGAGATTGCTAGAAGGATTGAGTTCAGGAGCAGAGAGGTTATGCTGTAACTGTTCGAGGTACTGCTGAGACTGCATCTGGAGTATTACATGCAGTTCTGGTCTCCTTACTTGAGGAGGCAGTGTTGAGGAGGTTCACCAGGTTAATTCCAGAGATGAGGAGGTTAGTCTATGAGGAGATCAGGGGCTGTACTCACTTGAATTTAGAAGAAAGGGGGGGGGGGGGATCTTGTAGAAATGTATAAAATTATGAAAAGCATAGATAAAGGTAGGTACATTGTTCCCATTGCTGGGGGAGGCTAGAACTAGGGGACATAACCTTGAGATCCAGGGCCCAGTTGATTCAGGACAAGGATGAGGAGGAACTGGTTTTCCCAGAGGTGGTGAATCTATGGAATTTTCTGCCCAGTAAAGCAATGGAGGCTACCTCAATGAATATATTTAAGCCAAGTTTGGATAGATTTTTACAAAATAAGGGAATTGAGGGATATGGGGAAAAGGCAGGTAAGTAGAGATGAGCCTATAATTAGATCAGCCATTGAGTGGTGGACGGCTCAACAGGCCAGATGGCCTACTCCTGCTCCTATTTCTTATGTCCTAATATTCATATTTTTCATGTTATGAACTATTTTATCTTAACTTAAAAGAACATAGTTCAGTGAATGAAGTTGAATATACATGTACAAATAAAATTAAATTTAAAAAAGTTTAGTCTTTCCACATATCATCTTTGCTGTAGTGTAAGACAAATCTCAGATAATGTCACCCGAGTACAGAAAACATTGAGACCAATCCTGAATAATTGAGAGCACTGGATACACAGTGACCTGTTTTACATGTTAAAATAATGGTTAGTTCTGAAAATGATTGGTCTTTGTAATTCTAATTTTGGAATAAAGTTTTTTTAAAAAGTCAATGAAGATCTTGAATGTGGTACCAATTTCTCATAAATTGTTATAAATTTTAAATTTAGACATACAGCACATTAACAGGCCCTATCACCCCACGAGCCCATGTCACCCAATTACACCGAATTGATCTACAACGCTACACTTTGAACGGTGGGGGGAAACCCATATAGACACGGAGAACATACAAACTCCTTACAGACAGTGCGGTCGAAACGCGGTCCCGATCGCAGTGCTGTGTTTTGTGCTACCCGCTATGCTAACCATGACACCCCAAATAGTAACATTATATCAGTTGACTCTCCAGCAATAAGTATGGATCCATATACAACCAATAAAGTGGTGGGCTTTAGAATGGCCGTCTCAGAAGCAATTAAAGTGAATTTTAGGATGTGTTTTGTGTAATGAATAAAGATAACACTACCCTGACTATATAACTGCATAGAAATCTCTTCCTACTCATTTCAATGCAGCCTTGTATTTCATTTTTTGTTTGTCATTATTTATTTGTCATTAAATACTGAGGAGAAGGGTTCTTTTGTGAACAGACTAAAATATCATCTCAAACATTCATGCAACCATGTAAAGAGCAGAATTTACTGAGTAAAGGATGACAGTGAAAAGGAAGATCAATTAGCAACAAGCAGCATTATGGCACTATCATGGGGTTCATTAAGAAGCCTGATGGCTGCAGGGAAGAAACTGTCTTTAAGCTGTAGATGTGTTTTTACAATTTCTTTTGGATATTTATCAGTTTTAAAACTCATCAAACCTTAGTCAACATTTCTGTACAATTTGGAGACTGTATCTAAATTTCATAGTTGCACAGCTAAAGGATGGGTTGTCTTGCCTCACAGCCTAGCTCCATCCCATTCCAATCTGAGAAAAAAGCCATGGTTAGGATATTAGCCGTGACATGGGCCACTGGGGCGTTAGAAATCCATGTATCCCTGATTTATGTTTTGAGTATCTTGAAGGTCGAATGTTGTGTGGGAGTGGTAGAAAAAGGGCTCAGACTCGGTGTTTTCACCATCTTAAGTCTTCTCCTTGGCAGCAGACAGAAGTGTTGGAGAATCTCAGAAGCAAAAGCAAAAGGCAGTTAATATTTCAGGCCTAAGCCCTTCACCTGACCAAATCAGCTGGTTGGTTTTTACCTTCTTAGCTCGTTCCAACTGCAAGAAAATTCCAATGGCTCCGTTGAATCTGCCTCATCTTTTTATTGTTTTCCTCATGCCCTTTTGCTATGTGCTTCCTAATAAGTTCCAGCAATTATCCTCATACTGATTTCAGATTGATTAGTGTATCGATCTTTAAAAATAATGATGTAACATTTACTACTCTCGAGACAGTGGGAACCATTTTAGACATTATGAAATCGTGGTATGTTGGAGTTTCAGACTGGTAAATTTTAAGATCTGAAGTATCACCAGTGCACAATATAGCTGAATTTTAAGGGCAAATTCTTTTCCATTCACCTGGTTTCCCATCATCTTTTGTTCTCATATTAAGAAATATTTTACTAGAAACTGTCTGTGCCCACTTCCTTGGAGTTGATCACAATTGAGAGGATCCTTTAAATCTAAACCTTTAATCAGATTTAAGATAGGAAAAAAATTAAGACAGGGGAAAGGAGACAGGATATAAATTTTAAGTTACCATAAAGTGATGCGGTACTTTAACATAATAAAGTCCACCTGAAAATATGTCTGGAGATATCTTAAGTAAGTTAAACTTGGTTGACTCACAGAGTGATTGATGTAAAAAGAGACAGAGTGATGCAGCTAAGATGCTGCTGCCAGAGGCCCAGGCCCGAGTACAATCCTAACCTTGTCTATGTGAAGTCTACACTTTATCCTTGTCAAGTCAAGTTCATTGTCATCTGATTGTACATGACAAAGCAGCATTTTCCAGTTCTCAGTGCAAAACATGCAGACACACAAACAGATAAAACAGACAGATAACACATATGCAGGAGAAGTTTTTTTAATCTATATAAATAAATATGGTTTTGTACAAATGAGAATCTCGGACGGTTAGTGTGAGTAGTCCTTTGGTAATTCTGCTTTCTCATTGCCCGTGGAGAGAAGCTTTTCCTCAGCCTGGTGGTGCTGGCTCTGATCCTCCTGTATCTCTTCCCTGATGGGAGCAACTAAAAGATGCTGTGTGCAGGGTGGATAGGGTCCTCAATGATTTTGTACAGCTTTTTCAAACAATTCCAGTTGATCCCGTCAATGGAGGGGGGAAAGGAGGTTCCATTGATCCTCCCTGCCACTATTATGGTCCTGTGGATTGACCTCTGATCCATTTCTCAGCAGCAAACATGCCACCCTCTCGATAGAGCTCGCATAAAAGGTTGACATAATGGTGGCTGGTAGCTTAGCCTGCTTCAGTCTTCTCATGAAGTGCAGTCACTGTTGCGCCTTCCTGACAAGTGAGAAGACGTTGAGTGTTCACAATAGGTCACTGGTTAAGTGAACTCCAAGGAACTTGATGCACTCCACTTTCTACTACAGAGTTGTTGATGGGTAGTGGAGGGTCATCGTTCCTGGTCCTCCTGAAATCCATGATCATCTCCTTTGTCTTATCCACGTTGAAACTCAGGTTGTTACTTTCACACCATTTCATGAGATTTACACCTCTGTAGTGTGATTCATCGTTTTTACTGATGAGCCAGCTATTGCTGGCTTGACGACACTGGTGCAGCTGGATCCGGCTATGCAGTTGTGTGTCAGTAGTATGAACATGGCTTACCCCTGGGTACTCAGTATCCTCTCACATCCCAAAGGTATGTGGGTTGGTAGGTTAAATGGCTACTGTAAACTGCCCCTAGATTGTAGGTAAGAGGTAGAATTTGGGAGTGGGGTGAATGGGGAGAACAAAATGGGGTTACTGTAAGATTAGTGTAAAAAGGGTAATTTTTGATCATTTAAAAATTAGACATACAGCACAGTAACAGTTCCTTCTGGCCACTTGAACCCATGCCATCCAATTCCACCCAGATGATAGTATCTCTTTGGCTTGGCTTCGCGGACGAAGATTTATGGAGGGGGTAAAAAGTCCACGTCAGCTGCAGGCTCGTTTGTGGCTGACCAGTCCGATGCGGGACAGGCAGACACGATTGCAGCGGTTGCAAGGGAAAATTGGTTGGTTGGGGTTGGGTGTTGGGTTTTTACTCCTTTGCCTTTTGTCAGTGAGGTGGGCTCTGCGGTCTTCTTCAAAGGAGGCTGCTGCCCGCCAAACTGTGAGGCGCCAAGATGCACGGTTTGAGGCGTTATCAGCCCACTGGCGGTGGTCAATGTGGCAGGCACCAAGAGATTTCTTTAGGCAGTCCTTGTACCTTTTCTTTGGTGCACCTCTGTCACGGTGGCCAGTGGAGAGCTTGCCATATAATACGATCTTGGGAAGGCGATGATCCTCCATTCTGGAGACGTGACCCATCCAGCGCAGCTGGATCTTCAGCAGCGTGGACTCGATGCTGTCGACCTCTGCCATCTCGAGTACCTCGACGTTAGGGGTGTGAGCGCTCCAATGGATGTTGAGGATGGAGCGGAGACAACGCTGGTGGAAGCGTTCTAGGAGCCGTAGGTGGTGCCGGTAGAGGACCCATGATTCGGAGCCGAACAGGAGTGTGGGTATGACAACGGCTCTGTATACGCTTATCTTTGTGAGGTTTTTCAGTTGGTTGTTTTTCCAGACTCTTTTGTGTAGTCTTCCAAAGGCGCTATTTGCCTTGGCGAGTCTGTTGTCTATCTCATTGTCGATCCTTGCATCTGATGAAATGGTGCAGCCGAGATAGGTAAACTGGTTGACCGTTTTGAGTTTTGTGTGCCCGATGGAGATGTGGGGGGGCTGGTAGTCATGGTGGGGAGCTGGCTGATGGAGGACCTCAGTTTTCTTCAGGCTGACTTCCAGGCCAAACATTTTGGCAGTTTCCGCAAAGCAGGACGTCAAGCGCTGAAGAGCTGGCTCTGAATGGGCAACTAAAGCGGCATCATCTGCAAAGAGTAGTTCACGGACAAGTTTCTCTTGTGTCTTGGTGTGAGCTTGCAGGCGCCTCAGATTGAAGAGACTGCCATCCGTGCGGTACCGGATGTAAACAGCGTCTTCATTGTTGGGGTCTTTCATGGCTTGGTTCAGCATCATGCTGAAGAAGATTGAAAAGAGGGTTGGTGCGAGAACACAGCCTTGCTTCACGCCATTGTTAATGGAGAAGGGTTCAGAGAGCTCATTGCTGTATCTGACCCGACCTTGTTGGTTTTCGTGCAGTTGGATAATCATGTTGAGGAACTTTGGGGGACATCCGATGCGCTCTAGTATTTGCCAAAGCCCTTTCCTGCTCACGGTGTCGAAGGCTTTGGTGAGGTCAACAAAGGTGATGTAGAGTCCTTTGTTTTGTTCTCTGCACTTTTCTTGGAGCTGTCTGAGGGCAAAGACCATGTCAGTGGTTCCTCTGTTTGCGCGAAAGCCGCACTGTGATTCTGGGAGAATATTCTCAGCGACACTAGGTATTATTCTATTTAGTAGAATCCTAGCGAAGATTTTGCCTGCAATGGAGAGCAACGTGATTCCCCTGTAGTTTGAGCAGTCTGATTTCTCGCCTTTGTTTTTGTACAGGGTGATGATGGTGGCATCACGAAGATCCTGAGGCAGTTTACCTTGGTCCCAACAAAGCTTGAAAAACTCATGCAGTTTGGCATGCAGAGTATAACCTGCAAGAAAACCACGCAGATCCCACACACCATCTGAGAAGGAGAAGCAGCGGAGATGACTCGCGGGAACAGTGATTACAGCGGCCGGCCAGTGAGAGGGCTCTGTGGCTGCGAGTCCTGAGTGTGTGGCAGGCTGATGGTGATTCGAGGTGAGCAACCCTTGGAAGCTGTGGGCTGCTGGAGACAGTTGTTGGGAGACACGCTGGTCTGCAGACTGCTGGAGGGTGGCTTGAACTGGCTGGAGGAGTACCATATGTCGCAACCAGGAGGCAAGAAGGTGCCGAGGGCCCTGAAGGGTTCCTGACCGTGTCACAGGTCCAGATCCGGAGCTCAGGTTGCTGATGAGTTGGAATGGACTCTGTGTGGCTGCAGGAAGCTGCGGAAGTGCTGGAGGTGAATCTATGGACTCTGGGAGGACTCTCTTTTGCTTCTCTTTCTCTGACTGCATCTGACTGTAAGAGGCACTTGGGCAATTCCTACTGGTGGTGAATCTGTCTGCCTTGCAGCAGGCAAAAAGTAATTTCGTGTAATATGATATGCTGCCCCGGATGGACTCAGTGGGCTGAAGGGTCTGTTTTAATGCCAGACTCTAGGTTTCATTTTTATGATAAATCCATATTCAGATATATTAATCAAAATGCAATCACTTACCCTTCATAAGTGTATCAGGTACTTAATTTAAATAATAATTAGCCAGGTATGATGCATCAAATCCCTGTAAATAGACAGTTAAAAGTTATTAAAATACAAGCAAATAATTAAATGCTTTTGTTTCTTTTTAAAAATCGAATTACTAAAACAAAAAAGGAATAATTGTTCATTTTTTATATCATTATTTTTTAACATGAAAAGCAACTTTTGTATTCTTCCTAATCCATGGCACTACAGTTCCCCTTGAAATCAATAGATTTTCAGTGTATCCCAAATCCCAACAAGACTGGTCTTCTAACCCCACCCCCAAAGCAGTACAAATCGGATTTCTAAAACTCTTCACTCATCTTGGATGACTACATTTCACAGCTCACGCATGAAAGTCCAGTTCTGTAGCCACTAAATTCGCAGAGTGCCTGTGGTTCAAATTGCAGCCACCAGCAAACCCACTAATATTTGAAGTTGCATGTTAATGTTGTATTGAGACTTGCAAATGTCACTTTGTAAATTAAAATTTAGTTTGTTTCACATTGACATCTCACATGGTAAAAGTGAATACAAAAATAATTGTTTAAGGCTGCTTCAAACTGATATTATGTAAATATTGCTGCAAAATATTTTACACTGTTTTATTATCTTGTAAAAATGTGGATTTATTTATTGTGGTTTTATTTTTACTGCTGGTATATAGTGAAATAAATACAAAAATCTACCATGTGTACAGTCAATGCTCTCCCATCTGTTACCTTGCATTATCTAGTGAAAGTGCATATGATGTAGGCAGAAGCAATTTTAATTTGCATTCTTCACTATGAGTCTGAAATTTGCTTTGATATAATCCTCAGGACAATAAATGACTTCCTGTCACAGCATGCAGGAAGCAACAAGACAATCTTACAGACTGACCTCAAATGGTGTAAAATTTGTTTCGAGAAGTGAAGGCAGGAGAAAATACCATTTCCCTTCATATCTACAGGATGTTGTAAAATGTTGTAATTATCCTGTTATTAAAGTTGACACATTAACACCACATGAAAGTGTTTTCATCAATGTATAAGACAAGAGCTGCAATAACCTTGGCATTCTCATTTTAATTACACTCCTATCAGCAATTTCCTTGTGTTATGAAAGAATTTATTTAATAGCTATTCATCTAAAAGGGTGTTAGAAATAGATTGGTCAAAAGAAAAGCAACAAATTGACATTTGTAGATTATAAACTGATTCAAAATGTTGCATTATTTTTCAGTTTGATTGGTTCCATCTGTTGAGCTTTTTTTTTGTGGCACAATTCTCCCTTTCTCTAATTGTGACATGATAGTAAAGTTAGTTGTATTGCCTTGATTTGACATCAGAGAACATTCCTATTGGAATTTGTGATGAACTTTCAGGGTGATATTATTTATTCATAATACTCTACCATTGCAAAGCTTCATTTGATATTTTGCCAGCACGAAGTTACATTATAAGTGTATTTTTATATATTGTACAATAGATGAACTGAACAATTTTGACAGCTTGATAAATATAAATTCATTTCTGAGGCATTTCAAAGCAAACCCCTTTTTAAAATTTGTGCATGTATGGGTCCGCTTGTCATCAACAAATATATCAGAAAGAAGATGACAAAATGGGACACAAAAAAGGGGCTAAAATTGATTTGTCTGCCTGTATTAAGCTATTTTGTGGCCACCTTTGCTTCTTTCATTATGATGAAATATTGAGTCCCTGTGTGGTCTCCAATGTCCTTGTTCACCCTGAGAAAGGAGAAGATGGATTCTGAGTTCCAAGTTGGATGACTTTGTTTCTTTTTTGACTGATGCTACAATAAAAACAGAATTAGTAGAGAAGAAAATATCAACCCTGTTTTCTATCCAGCCTTTTGTACTTTCAAGTTTTATTCCATAAAGCTTCACAGAATGTAGTTTTGTTGGGATTGGGACTGAGTTCCGAAATTCATATTATGATGTTCAGAGGGGTTTGTATTCAGATTGAATTTCCAATTAAATATGATTTAATAATGTGGGTAATCTAAGCATATTGAATTCACAACACAAATAATGAGTGGCACTTCCTGTAAATTCTGTGTATAAATTAGAAGTTGAACATTCTTCATGACAAAATATGGCTCAATGTTTTTAAAGCCAGTTCATATGTGCTTAAAAATTACAGACTTCCAGCATTGTATTTAAATAGTGGAATGAGCAGTGTGATTGGGTGTGGTTACTATACACATCAGGTTTTAAGCCTCATTTGTTTCTATCCAAGTTTCTATAGGCCCTTTCACATTTGCAAGTGGTCCCAGGAATTAACTGTCAATCGGTCTTTATAGTGTCTACTGTGAAAGGAAAATCTTCTCAATGCAGACATTAGATGATATGCTTGGAATTGACGGCTTTGACCCCCTAGTATAGGGGTGTCAAACTCAAATTCACGGAGGGCCAAAATTAAAAACTTGGACTAAGTCGAGGGCCGAACTAAATATTTATTGAAAATTTTCAACAACGTCTGCATGTTTTCTCTTCTTTCAACATATGTAATGTTAAACTTTAGGATATAACTTTAGGAGGATAATGTTACAGGTCAGGAGTAGGTAGCTCAAGTTCACCCTTTGCTTGACCTGACGGAAACATATTTGGTCCCTGTGGAGATCTAGTCAGCATTCACAGGCTGTGTCCATTTTGGCCTGCATCAGGACTCAGCATTTCCTGCTCACTCCTCAGGCTCTAGGCCTCTATTCACCCTCGACCCACCATCACTCTACCTAACCAGTCCTTTACCCAACCTCTACTCACCCCTCACTCCACTCGCTCTGCCTCTACCCACCCCATCCTATACACACCCCTCTACTGCCTCTTCCCTCAACCTGTTCCTCCCTCTACCCGTCTCTCACCCTCTAATCACCCCTCCCCTACTTGCCCTGCCCCTCCCCTTTTACCTCTTCCCTATCCACCCCTCCTTCTACTCATCCCTCCCTCTAACTGCCCCTCGCACCACCATAACTTTCCCTGCCCATTACTCCTCACCTACACCCTCTACCCACCCCTGCTTACCCACCCACTCAGGCCCAGCGCGCTGCCGATCAGCCTTTGCAGACAGCCACCATCTCTCTCTTCACGTGCAGGGCCGAACCAGCCGTCCCTGGGGTCCGTGCGGGTGCAAGCGCTGAAGGCCGTGGCGACTGGGAGAAGTGCGCTCGCGCTGTGGAAGGGCCGTCCGGTGCCAGTCGCGCGGGTCTCGCGCTGCCCGGGGGCAGTGCGCAGCCTGCCATGCCCGTCGCGCCGACAGGAAATCACAGGCACTCGCCCATCCGCCGCACCGCTCGACAGCTGGGAGAAGTGACTGGTTGTGCGGGGAGCCTTCCAACCGGCTTGCCGGCTGATGACATCGACAGACTTCTCGTGTTACAATTTCTTGTGTTACAATGGGGAAGGATGTGCAATGAAGGGGGAGGATGGTGGAGGTGACATTACCAAAAAACAGCATCGGCTCTCGCTGCAGGGCAGGCCAGCTCTAATACATTTTTGAAATTATCTTGCGGGCCAAATATAATTATATCGCGGGCCAAATTTGGCCCGCGGGCCAGAGTTTGACATGTGTGCCCTAGTACAATCCTTGGCATCTGCAGATGCATGCATTGAAATCAGGCAGTGTAGAATGGGCAATTGCATTTTGGTGTAGAAATGACCCAAGATTTTTCATGAATGCAGGAACGTAAACAAAGAAGATTAAAATGAAAGAATAAACTTTGATGTGGAAAAGTCGCAGCAGGAGAGTGAGGGAGAGAGAGAGGAAATAAATAGCAATAGTGGACAATTTTTAAACAGCATGGGAAAGTTGGTAGTTCTACAGTGCACAATTTATGAAGACCGTGGGGAAAAAACAATGGCAGACCTGACTTCCCGGAATGCTGTGCGTGAGTGCTCCTTGCTTGAAGCTGTGCACACAGCCCTTTCTCTGCCACATGGCTTTCTGGGAGTGCAGGTCTGCCATCACTTTTTCCCATGGTCTTTATAATTTGTACACGATAGTGTTACCAAATTTCCCACACTGCTTAAATTGTACGCTATTGTTATTTATTGTTAGCACTTTCCCACGGTCCCTTATAAAGGATTATAGAAGTCAGCACAAGGGCTGAAGGGCTCATACTGTACTGTACATAAACCTTAATTATGTTATAATTAGGCATGACTAATTTTATTCAAATATAAGATCACGATACATTGATCAGGATCAATTGGGGCAGGTTCACCATCACTCTTCATGACGTCACCGATAGAAGAAAGAACAGTCCTTGCAAGTGTGAAAGCATTCAGTGTCCCAGTCAGGAGCAGGTCAAGTGTGAAAAGCCAAAGCCGCCATTCCTACCTCTGGACACTGAATGACCTATTTAGTGAGACACAAGTGTAAAAGGGGCTTATGAATGAGCTGTAGGTAAAGAAGAAAACTGAGGTCCTCCATCAGCCAGCTCCCCACCATGACTACCAGCCCCCCCACATCTCCATCGGGCACACAGAACTCAAAACAGTCAACCAGTTTACCTACCTCGGCTGCACCATTTCATCTGATGAATGGATCGACAAAGAGATAGACAACAGACTCGCCAGGGCAAATAGCGCCTTTGGAAGACTACACAAAAGAGTCTGGAAAAACAATCACCTGAAGAAACACACAAAGATCAGCGTGTACAGAGCCGTTGTCATACCCACGCTCCTGTTCGGCTCTGAATCATGGGTCCTCTACCGGCATCACCTAGAACGCTTTCATCAGCGCTGTCTCCGCTCCATCCTCAACATTCATTGGAATGACTTCATCACCAACATCGAAGTACTCGAGCTGGCAGAATCCACAAGCATCGAATCCACGCTGCTGAAGACCCAACTGTGCCGGGTAGGTCACGTCTCCAGAATGGAGGACCATCGCCTTCCCAAGATCGTGTTATATGGCGAATATGGAAGCACCCTTCCTTGGCTAAAAGACAATTTCAGATCATGAAATTGCCTGCACCTTTGAAAAGATCCAATAATCTGCTATCAAGCAACATGGAAATCCTGATGTTTCAGTATCTGGTCACCATTTTCCCTTCCCATTCACTCTGATCCCTTCTTTCTGTGTTCCCTTTAAACTCACCTGGTTCAGTGGAAAAAAAATGTTTCAGACGACAGCACGGTAACAAGTCCTCTTGGCCCATGGGTCCGTGCTGCCCAATTACACCGTATTGACCTACAACCCCAGTGCATGGAAGGAAACAATATCATGACCCTTCGTCAACCCTATTTGTCGGTCCATAGATGTTGCCTGACCTGTTATATTTCCCCAATCTATTTCTCTAAATTTTTTCAGATTTCTAGCATAACCAGCCTTATATTTTCACTCACCAGTGTTTGGTCTTAGATACACTCTGATCTATACTTTGGCTGAAAGGGGACATGATTGATTCTAATAACCAGTCACTGAGGGAAAATTGATTGGGACAGGATCAGATTTTAAACCTGTAATCAGTCCTAATGGAGCTAGAAGCATGAGTTAGACAATTGAAGGTCCAAAAGATTTTCTGAATAGACATGAATCACGTGAGGTGAGAAATTTGCTTGTGTAACTCTTTCTAACATCAAAACACGGTGATCTGCTTTTGAAAACTTGGTTAACCCAGAGGGGAAAAATGCTCACATCTCGATTCTTTAACAGTGGTCAGGAAACCTGTCTCTTCATTTTCAGGTCTTTTAGTTTTTTGTTTTCAGCACTTATTCACAGTTCTGTTTTATTATCCTTTGAGATTATTTTTTCCCCCAGTCTGACTTGAAAATTTGTCTCTAAATATCAAGCTATCAGAATTGTGTGGAGAAGCCCAAATAGTGAAGGTCGTGGGGTGCATGAAAACAGCTTTTCCCTCCTTAGCACCTGCTTCTTTCAAAAGTGATAATGATCATGAGCTTATTGTCACATGCTGTATGTTGCATAACGTACACTTGTACCAAAATTCTTACTGCAGCCGAACATCTACTTTGTATACATTAAAATAAATTTAAAAAGATAAAACAAAAAATAAATAGATAATGAATTTTCACAGCTACTATAGTGCAAAAAAAATGTGGCATTCTAATAGTGCAGACAGTCCTTTGATGGTGTCAGAACAGTCCATCAAAGAGAGGTTCAAGAGCTTTATTGCCATTGGAAAGAAATTATTCTTGACCTTAGTGGAGCTGATCTTCAGGTTTCTCTACCTTCACGGATGTCTTCAATGGATGGGGATTCGGTGTCTGTCTGAACTTGGCTATGTTAGTTATCTTCTGCATTCCTGGGCCCTCAAATTACCAACCCAGACCATGTTGTAACTAGTCAGTATATTTTTGGGGGCTACACCTGCAGAAGTTTGATACAGTATTTAACAATATGCCTGAGAAAATAGAAGTGTTAGTGTGCCTTTTTTACAGTTGTCTTGATGTGCTAACTCCAGGAGAGGCCTTCTGACATCCGAGCACGCAGGAACGTGAAATACTAACTCCCTCCATGTCTGTCCCACTGGTCTCCCTTTCCTAAAATCAAAAATTAAGCTCCATGGTCATGGTGACCTTGAGAACAAGATTGCTCTCAATCAAGATTCTTGATCTGACTCATCATTCCATATTATTTGGCCAACATTAGTGATGTCATCAGCAAATGTAAGGATTGCATTGGAGCCAAACTTGGCTATGATATCATGAGTATGCAGGGAATCAAGCAGTGAACAACCGCACAGCCTTGAGGTACTCCTGGGCTGCACTGATTAGAATCTGCTGATGAGGAGGTCAAGGATCCTGTACAGAGGGGTGGACAGAGTCCTGGATCCCTTAGTTTTGCCTTATGTTTTGCTCATTTGATGGTGTTGATTACCAAACTGTTGTCAATAAACAACAGCCTAGTGTAGAGTGTTCCTGTAGTCAAGGTGATCTAATACAGAGTGGAGACACAGCCCTCCTGCATGGTCCAACCATTCAGTCTGACTGTCGTCAGCTCCATACAAACTTTAATCAGCCTGTTATTGTAGCTGAGGGTGGTTTTATTTCAAAATTCTGCGACTGTGGAGTCTGCACCCAAGATGGCAGAACCTATGATTGGCAGCAACCATGAGGGGTTGCAAATTCTGGGCAAGCAGAAGAGGGCACAGGGCACCAGAAAACAGAAAGAGCATCCCTCATTTGAGAAAAAGAAGCAGAGGAGACCACCCATGGGAAGATAACCATGGAGGAAGAGCAGTGAGGGGTTTTGCGGCTGAAGACCACACAGGCAGTGTTACTTGAGGTGAGGAACCTGTGCAGACGGTGAGTTGCTGATTACTGTGGTTGAGGGATTCACACCAGGTGGAAGATTGCTGGAGAGTGGCTCAAGACTGGCTGAAGGGGTACCAGGTATTGGAATGGGATTTGAGAGGGTGCCGAGGGTGCTGTAGGCTTCCTGAGCATGTCAGAGGTTCAGAGCTTGGGCTACTAATAGGTTGGATTGGACTCTGTGTGGCTGTGGGGGCTATGGCAGTGCTGGAGGAGAATCCGTGGACACTGAATTTCTCTGAGGGGACTCTCTTTTGCTTCTCTTTCCCTGACTGTAAGAGGCATTTCAGGCAATTTCTGCCAATGGCAAATCTGTCCGCCTCATGGCAGACAAAATCAAATTCTGTGTAATATTGCCCAGTTTTTATTACATGACAATAAAGGAATCTTGAATATCGAATATTGATAGGCAAATTGAAGTAGGGTCTAAGACAGGGGTTGTTTTACTCCATAACCAAACTCTCAAAGCACTTCATCACAATAGAACTGCCACCAGCCAATAGTCATTGACCCAGGGTCACCTTGATTTTCTTGGGCCCTAGTATAATAGATGTCTTTTAGAAGCAGCTGGAGACCTCAGATCATAGCAAAAAGAGGTTGAAATGCCTGCAATTATTTGCATGAATTTTAAAGATGCAATAAGGTATCCTATCTGGGCTAGATGCTTTCTGATGATTCATTCTCCTGAAGTATCTGTTCACAACAGCCTAAAACTGGGAGCCCTTAGGCACCATGAGCTGTGGGGGCTCACGAGGGTGATCACAAAAAATCCCAATCTTTCCAGTCTCTCTTTATAACTCAAGTCCTCCATTCTTAATAATGTCCTCATTAACCTTTTTTGCACCTTTTCCAACAATGTCATTAATGAGCGAAAGATTTTTTTCAAAGAAACAATTAAAATGAAAGTAACCACATCTGTGAAGGACATGGGCCATTACTTATCAGGTCATTTTCAGCTGTTTATCTGCTAGATGGGTGGTGTTAAAACCTTTTCTTCCATCAAAGCAGATCTAGACCAATTTGTCATCTTTTCTCCAGGCGCAGAAATTAATCTTCCATGGTCCTTTGCCCAAAGCTTTCTGAAATGGACAAACATCACATTGAGATCATATATCCCATCAATTATACTTGTCACCTCTTCCAACAGTTCTCATCAATTCTTTCAAGCATCATAGTCCTGTAAATTATTTTGCTTTGTGCGATATATTTTGTGCACTACCCAAAGAATTCTAATTTAAAATATGATTGGATTTTTTATGTGCTGGTTGTGCAGTTGGCTCCTGGATTTTTCTGTGCATATGAATGAAGACAAGAGAGCAATATACCAAAGTGTTGAAAAGATTCAGATATCAAATGCATTGCAGGGCATGTGTCTACTTCATGCACGTAGTTTATGCAAACCAAGTCATAAGACTATTGAAATTTGCCTCTCCTTTAATTAAAACTTGCCAAATTCTTTTCCATGGCCTTGTGCCTCTTGGTTTAATGTGCCTTCAAAGCTATGCAAGAATTTTTGAACAGCAAATAGGCTGCCATTTTTAAAAATAATCTTCATTTAGTTAAATCTGTTCATGAAAGATTCCCTATTCTTCCTATCAACTGACTCATTGGCTCAAACTACCTGGCTCAAAGCGGTGTTATTTTGTTTTAAGTAGGCCTGCCATTGTACCCCAGAAGAGTGAAGTGTCCAATTAGTCTTAATATGTCCTCTCGAGCATCTACTATACTCCATGCTTAATCTTCATGGACTTTGTCTTTCCTTTTCACTGTAATACTTTATAAAAGTCCATTCTTTATTGGAAAGTTTTCAAGATATGAGCTGAAATTGCTCTATGAATTTTCTAGAGTCACTTTTCTAGTCGCAGATATATGAATAATTCCCACTATCTGCACTTCTTACCTGTAGAGCTCTATTTTGCAAGTCTTGTTATAAGAAATGAGACTGGTTTGTTTCCTTATTTTAATTACCACACACAGATTAAAATATAGCTATTTAGTGTTGTGTCATTGGAGGGAGACCAAACATTGGGAAAAGTAACTCTTAAGCAGTACCACCATTTTAGAATGGGTTCATTTCCAAAATTCTAGTTTAAGCTTTTTACTTAACTATTGTTTATGTTTATATCTAAGGGAATTTTTTGTTGTTTTGAAAATTACTGAAGCCTTGGAGCATAAAATAAATCTGAGGCAATGAACAGTGTTTTTTTTAATTCTAGAATTAATTCCCTGAGTTTCAGTTTTAAAAAAAAATGGCATTCTGGATGATTGTTGATTAATAAAATGACCATGATTCAAGAATGAGATGCATTAAACTGCTGTCATCCTTTTCTTGCCTTTCAATAACTGTAGACATTTTTACCAAATTCAAGCAAACTGACATGTATTGGTTGTTAAAGAAATCTTTAAAGAAATAATACCTGCCACAGAACCCTTCCTTTTACAAGTGATGTATTAAACATTAATGAGCATTTGGAAGATTGAGAGGGGATATGTATAGTTAAGTATCAATCTCCTTCTCACAAAGCTGAGCCAAGTACAATTGAATTCTTAATAAAGTTCATGCTTAATTTGCCAATAAATGTAATGCTTCAATCAAGCCAGTGCTTCTGGATTTCATTAAAATATTGAATGTGAGTGGAACATTGGACCAGAATAATGTTTGGATCAAGTGTGCATCAACCACGGACTCACTATTCAGATTGTTTATACACAACACATTGCTTTTCTGCATTGGAAATAATTGGTCTTAAAAACAAAGCAGTAAATCTAAAGCCGCTCAGTTATTGCTGGCCTGTTTGTTTGGTATACCTTGCTGCTTTAATCAGGTTGATTTAGAAAGCAGCATGGCCAAATGAATTCTAAATCACTTTTACCATTGACATTTAAAACAAATAGAATTATAGTTGAAATATGTATTAATATAATCAAAGGAATCTAACAAAGTAAATTATTTTGCTCATCTTATTTATGAGCTTGCTATTTTCTCATTCAAAATGCAGCTATTTAACCTGAGTCGCAGAATAATCAGGAACATTATGCTTTACCTTCAGTGTTGTTTTATTGATGCCTTTAAACTATGACTATATTGGACTTGTCCGTGAACTACTCTTTGCAGACGATGCCGCTTTAGTTGCCCATTCAGAGCCAGCTCTTCAGCGCTTGACGTCCTGCTTTGCGGAAACTGCCAAAATGTTTGGCCTGGAAGTCAGCCTGAAGAAAACTGTGGTCCTCCATCAGCCAGCTCCCCAACATGACTACCAGCCCCCCCACATCTCCATCGGGCACACAAAACTCAAAACGGTCAACCAGTTTACCTATCTCGGCTGCACCATTTCATCAGATGCAAGGATCGACAATGAGATAGACAACAGACTCGCCAAGGCAAATAGCGCCTTTGGAAGACTACACAAAAGAGTCTGGAAAAACAACCAACTGAAAAACCTCACAAAGATAAGCGTATACAGAGCCGTTGTCATACCCACACTCCTGTTCGGCTCCGAATCATGGGTCCTCTACAGGCATCACCTACAGCTCCTAGAATGCTTCCACCAGCATTGTCTCCGCTCCATCCTCAACATCCATTGGAGCGCTTTCATCCCTAACGTCAAAGTACTCGAGATGGCAGAGGTCGAGAGCATCGAGTCCACGCTGCTGAAGATCCAGCTGCGCTGGGTGGGTCACGTCTCCAGAATGGAGGACCATCGCCTTCCCAAGATCGTGTTATATGGCGAGCTCTCCACTGGCCACCGTGACAGAGGTGCACCAAAGAAAAGGTACAAGGACTGCCTAAAGAAATCTCTTGGTGCCTGCCACATTGACCACCGCCAGTGGGCTGATATCGCCTCAAACCGTGCATCTTGGCGCCTCACAGTTTGGCGGGCAGCAACCTCCATTGAAGAAGACCGCAGAGCCCACCTCACTGACAAAAGGCAAAGGAGGAAAAACCCAACACCCAACCCCAACCCACCAATTTTCCCCTGCAACCGCTGCAACCGTGTCTGCCTGTCCCGCATCGGACTTGTCAGCCACAAATGAGCCTGCAGCTGACGTGGACTTTTACCCCCTCCATAAATCTTCGTCCGCGAAGCCAAGCCAAAGAAGAAAGAATATTGGGCATGTTATCAGTGCAAGATTTAAAGATTTAAATTGCAACTTGGATGGCATGATGATCTTCTAATCTAAATAAATAAATGAAATTCAATTGTTTGTATTGTAATTCCACTAACACCACCACCATTTTGGATTTATATGTCTTTTTCAGTGTTCGGCGATTAAATTATAATTGCCCGCCACAGAGCAAACCACCCCTCCTCCCCCAACCACTACAGAAGGAAGGATTAAAACAGCCATTTCCCAGTCACTGGACATTTGACTGGGCATAAGGCATTGATTTTATCACAATCCTTTTTAAGCACTGGAGATCTTTATGTAGGAACTTCCATCATTAGCCGGCCTTGTAAGAACATGATCTTTGCAATACGTTATTACTGGGCACTTCATCACAAGTTCCATATTGACTTCCCCCACTGACTTCAACCATCAAACATCCCCTGAGGTCCAGGGCCCAATGGAAATAATTTTCAAATCGTCTCTGAAACTCATCACAAATCTCTCTCTCTCTTTCTCTCTCTCTCTCTCTCTTTCTTTCTCTCTCTCTCACTCTCTCTCTCTCTCTCACTCTCTCTCACTCTCTCTCTCACTCTCTCTCTCACTCTCTCTCTCTCACTCTCTCTCTCACTCTCTCACTCTCTCTCACACTCTCTCTCACTCTCTCTCTCTCACTCTCTCTCTCACTCTCTCTCTTTCTCTTTCTCTCTCTCTCTCTCTCTCTCTCTCTCTCTCTCTCTCTTCCCCCCCCCCCCCCACCTCCAAAGCTCCTGCATAACAAAAATCGAGAGATAAAACTAAAAACACAAAGGTGGAGAAACTCAGTAGGTCAAGCAGTGTCCTTTATATAGCAAATGTAAAAAAATACTTAACCGATGTTTGGGCTTGAGCCCATCATCAAAAGTATGGATAAATGTTGGCAGGCATCCAAATGAAAAAGTAGGGATAGGACGGCTTATCGCAAAGGCAGGAGGTAATAGGTGAAGAAGATATAGAGTGGTCAGCAGTGAAGGGGGAGAAGGAGAATTGGAAAGGGGAAGGGAAGAGGGGAGGGGGATGAGGAGAGCAGGTTAGCAGAAACTGGAAAAGCTGATGTTAATGCCATCTAACAAAAGTCAATTGGGTCTTCATACCCTGACTAGGCCAAGCTTCCAAGCCCACCCCTTTCCCCCTTCCCAGTTTATTCCTCAGAATAGAGGACCAATCTATATGTTCAATCTCAAAAACACATTCCAGATTTTCATTAGGCTATCTTGGTTTTTGTTTAGAAAGAGTCATACAAGTCACCTTTTCAGCGTCAATGAATCAAATGACAAAATCCCGGTGCTTCATTGTTGCAAAATTAAATGAGGTGGGGAAGTTCTCCCCACTCCTCCATCCCACGAGGAAAAAAATAGATATCTATGAGATTTGGCTGCTAAAGACAGAACACTGTTTTATTCTCTTTTATTATAAGCTACTTTGCAGAAAACTTCTTCAATCAGACGCAAAGTGAAATTATGCTTTCCTTTCTCTACTTAATTGTTCAAGCATTTTCTTTTTTTAAGCTGCAGTAATCAAACTTTCGACTGGTATGCTAAAAGTCAGATATTTCTATCCAGTCTGCTTGGAGAAGAAACCAAGGAAAACAAGTAAATAATGAAAATCATATATGTTTTCTTATTGACAGTGTTTAACAGTCTCCAGTATCTTTCCAATGCAATTTTTCAGTTTATTAAATTCATGTCCAGAGCAATGTCACGAGAACACTTCATTCTTTAATTTAATGGGAAAGCAGACTAGCTTTCCCATAAATCCTTGCTCCCTCCTCTAAACATTAGACAGGCCACCATGTCCAGAAACAACTTCATGCCAACAATACAGTTTAAACATTACTTAGCTATTTCACTTAACTTTCAAGCACTTACCTGTGCAAAGTTTGATGATTATTATTCAAGCAATGGCAGTTGGTGAGTCAATGTGAGATCCCATCCACGCGTGCACAGCCATTCCATTACAGTCCAGAGGGGAGAAGCCATTGATCCTAAATGAGTTAAACTGGATGAGCCAACCATAACATAAACCTGTGACTGAACATTACATAACAAACATCTTTATCCATAATCAAGAAAGGGAGGGAGAGGTGGGCACATTGACTCACCAAGTCCCATTGCTCGAATAATAATCATCAAACTTCGCACAGGTAAGTGCTCGTTTAACGTTCCAATATTCTTCACAATGTACATTGGTTCGGCAATGGGAGAGTTTGTAGCCCAGTGGCTTATCCCCTTCGGGTGGTCCGACAGACCAAAATCAGTTCAATGAGTCCTCCGTCTGCAGCCTTTGTCAATCTGTTGCATGTAGGATGGAGGCCGTGAAACTCTGCCCCTCTGAATTTAAAGGCTTATTGTAGAACCTATTAAAGAGTCTCTCATTACTCCCTCCTGCTTGGCGGAAGATATCCCATATAAGAACCTCTGCTCGATTGGCAGACAAGGTCAGCGCCACTCTTGTTGAGTGGGACCCAAACTGAGTAATATCCACTGCAGCCACTCTCTTGACATCTCACAGCAATTTGGCCAACATCTGGGAGGTAGCCCACTGATGCCATTTTTTATAACATATAAAAAGATATTTCTCATTTATCCTAATATGTTTTGTACATACAACGTATCTTTTTAAACAAGCCAACACACATAACCGTTCGTCTTCTCCATATGCATAAAATGAGAATTTTGTCCTAATTCTCCCTTGCCTGTTATGTTTCAAAATATCGGTGATTTGAATGCTTACATAGTCCTCCTCCCAACGCATATAGTCCATATGAATACAAGACCAAGTTTGTACCCTCTGGACTCTTGTCAAAATCACCAACATGATCAACTTATGGGACAGGCTACGCAAGTCCAAGCTGGAAGTTAGCGACAATTGTCTTAAATAGTCCAAAACAATCTTTATGTCCCATATTTCATTACATCTGGGTACTGGAGGGCACAAGTGAAACACTCCTTTCGTGAATCTTTTGATCAGAGAGTGATTCATCATCGCATGCCCAGAGTCCAGAAGCATCAAGAAAGCAGCCAATGCATTCTTAGCTGTATTCATTACACTGTAGCTAGCCCCCTGCACATCAAACATATTGATTAGAAAACCCAGTACGCCTCCGATAGAGGCTGACTGTTTTGGGCATAATACTTTCTCCATTTCCCCACATAGGAGGTATACTGTTTTTGTATAGACTTTCTCCAAGACACCCACAGAATGTCCAGAGTTCTAGGCTGCAGAGCATTTATGTCGATCCTCGCTCTCTGATCCTGCAACCTCACAAACTTTAGTGAGATAATGGGTGAGATACCTTTGACGCTGGTTGGATTAGCAGATACTTGTTTTTGTGAACTCCCCACCATACGTCTTAGGAGTATGGGGAACCAACATTGGGAAGGCCAATATGGCACTACTAGCAGTCCTGAGGCCCTGTCCTCCTGTATCTTATTCAGGCATTTCGCCACCAAGGTGAATGGGGGAATGCATCAAAGTTATATTTAGCCCAATCTAGGGTAAAGGCGTCAATGGCCTCCGCTTGGGGATCCGACAGCCAGGACACATACCTCGGAACCTGAGCATTCAGCCGGGATGTGAACATATCTATCTCCAGCATGCCAAAGGTGTCTGCTAGCAGTTTAAAGTATTTCTTCTCAAGATAGCACTCAGTGCTATCATTGAATTTCTTGGACATCAGGTCCACCTGGGTGTTCATCTGCCCAGCAGATTGTAACCTAAATATTTCTCTGAATTCGTCAGTGCTTGGTCTCAATGGCTAGCTTGTTACAGGAGGCAGATTTAAGACCTATATTATTGAGGTAGGCTACTTCTGAAGTGTTATCCAACCTCAGCAATACACGAATGTCAGCTTCCCTCACACAGAATGACTTTAGTGCTAATAAGCCCGCCAGCATTTCCAAATAATTGACACTGGATTTTGTGGCCTCCCTGAGTTCTCTGTCTGAATGAAGAGGTCAAACCTTCCTGTGTCTCGAACAGAGCAGCATATGAAAGCATTAGAAAATACTGAGGACCAGCATCAAATTTAAATCAATTTCTCAAAATGAAGGTTACTGAAATTTGAGAAGCAAGACTTCGTTTTGATTAAAATGTCACAATATGTCTCATGAGTGTGATATACTCTTAAGATGAATAATGACCCACAATGGTCCTTTTCAAATGGCTGGTTTAGCAGATGCAAGATTTGTCATATATTAAAACTTGTCTGGTGAGCAGAAATCAGCAGATCATGAGGCAGAGGATAAGTTTTAGTAGGCGTTGTAAGAGTAGGTCTCAAGCAACCAAAAACTATGCATCCGGTATCTACCAAATCCCCATTACCAGAGGTTTTACTGGATCAGTGACAATTTTACAATTATTCAAATCTATAAAGCTTTGGTAATTTATCAAGGGAACTTTCTCCAGTAAAATATATTGGAAATGTACAAAAGGAAAGTTATTTTGAATGAGGAATTTCTTGCTAAAGTTATCAAAGTATATTTTCAGACATTGCATCATTTATATATATAAATGCTCCAAGGTTATTAATATTTGAAATATGTCTCCAAATAAGCAGTATTTTCATAATTTCTAAGTTACAGAACAAATATTAAATTGATGAATTAAGAGCAACTACTTGTTCCAGGAAATTGAACAAAATGAGGAGTCCTACAGAAAGTAATACACTTTGACTTCCATACTTTAGTTTCATTAGAAAATTAATTCACGGTACTTCTGATAAATATTTGAACATTTCATTAAAATAAATTGATAATATTTAATTCAGAGCTGTAGACTATTAGAAAATCAAGGAGTATTCCAAAAGTATATGGAAAATACCTTTTTATCACTCTTAAGACATAGGAACAGAAATAGGCCATTCAGCCCACTGAGTCTGCCCTACCATTTAATCATAAACTGATTCATTTTCCCACTTAGCCTCACTGCCCTGCCTTCTCCCCAGAACCTTTGATGCTTTGGCTAATCAAGAACATATCAATCTCTGCCTTAAATTGTGGCCTCCACAATTGCCTGTGGCAACAAATTACACAAATATACCATCCTCTGGCTAAAGAAATCCTCCTGCATCACTACTCTATCAGATGTCAGAGCACATACAACCCTGAGATTCTTTTTCGTACGGGAAAAATAAAACTGTACACAATGTATGCATGTAAAAAAAAATAAAGAAATGTAAACAAACTGACTGCACAATAAACAGATGCCCTTCAAATTTGAAGTTGTGTCTGTTTGTCCTAAATTCTCCCACCATGGGAAACTTCCACATCTGCACTGTCTAAGCCTTTCAACATTCAAAATGTTTCAATGACATTCTCCTAAATTCCAAGGAATACAGGCTAAGAGCTGTCAAACGCTCCTCATATGATAATCCTTTCATTCCCTGAATCATTCTTTTGAACCTCCTCTGAACCCGTTAAAACTGCTCCCAGTCTCACTTCAGCCTCAACATCAAATCCCTGCCCTTATTCTATTCCTCTTGAGATGAATACCAGCGTTGCATTTGTCTTCTTCACCACTGACTCATCATGAAAGTTTACCTTCAGGTTATCCTGTATGAGGACTCCCAGATCCCTTTCCAGCCCATGTACCCATGCCACCCAAATGCCCCAATTAACCTGCAACCCCCCCAGTATGTTTTGAAATGTGGGAGACAACCAAAGCAGAACTTACAAACTCCTTGCAGACAGGCCTGGATTCGAACCTGAATTTCTGGTGCTGCCAAAATATTGCGGTAACTGCTAACCTTCCTGTCGCCTATGTCCCACTGAACTGTCAGAGGTGCTACTGTGGTTCTAAAAAATGGATATTTTGAACTTAAGACAGAAATTGAACCTCACTCTATAAATGCATCAAAAATGTCAGCTTAACCATTACTTCAAGCTCCAATTTCCTGAAATGAGAAGGAAGTCAGAATAGCCAATTGACTCTGCAGACAGTGTTTTATCATCACAGCTCCTGTAATTCAGGTACAATTATGACTTCTGGCGGTGCTGTCTGTTGGGCATTTGTATGTTCTCTCTGTTATCAAAATTCTCCCTTGGTGCTCCAGTTTCCTCCCACATCCCAAAGATGTTAAGATTAGCTTCTGGAACTTGGTGTAAGATGAAGTAGGATAATGGAGGGAAAAGTTGTGTAAATGGGCCTGAGTGAGAGAATATATTATTGGGAAATAGGAAGAGAAGTAGATTTGAATGGGATTGCTCTGAGAATGAGTGCAGACTGGATGAAATGGAAGCTTTTCATGAGTTAAGATACACCAGGTATCAATGGATATCAAGTTCAAGTTGGTTTTCATCCAATTGTACAAACAAATGCAACAGCATTCTCTGGTCCTCGGTGCAAAAACAAGCCAACACGCAAGCAGACATAATGCACATACAGACAAACAATACATATGCAGTTCATATGTACATATAAATAAATAAATAAATTTTTCAGATTCAATAGTAGAGCCTCAGAGGGTTTATCTGAGCAGTTCATTCCATCGTTCAGCAGACTTACTGCCCATGGGTAGAAGATGTTTCTCAGAATGGTGGTGCTGGCTCTGAGATACTCCAATAGCTTTTTCCCAATGGCAATAGCTGAAAAATGAAGTGTGGAGGGTGGTAGGTGTACTCAATGAATTTGTGAGCCCTCTTCAAATATCGATTCCGAGAGATCACGTTGGTGGGTGTGGGGGTGGGGTTCGACACCCCAATGATACACTTGCTGTTCTTATGGTTCTGTGAATTGACATCCGATCCAATGCTCTACAGTAACCCTACTATACCGTGATGCAGTTGCCAGGAGCTCTATAGAGTTGACTGGATGGTGGCCAGTAGCCTTGCCTGCCTCAGTCTTCTCAGGAAGTGCAGTCAATGTTGTGCCTTCCTGAGGAGTGAAGAGAAGTTGTGTGTCCAGGATAGGTCATTTGCTAAGTGGACTCCGAGGAGCTTAGTGCTCTCTACTCCCTCCGCTACTGAGTAATTAATGTGCAGTTGATAGTGGTCTTTGCTGGTCCTCCTGTAGTCCACAATCATCTCCTTTGTCTTGTCCATGTTGGGACTTACGTTGTTATACTTGCACTACATCACAAAATTTGCCATTTCTTTGTAGTGTGACTCTGTTGTTGCCAATGAGGCTAACTACTGTTGTGCCGTCTGAAAACTTGATAACTTTTTTCGGCATGAATTTTTGCAGGTAAGTGGCATCGAGGAAAAGATCCAATATGATCTCATTGAATAATGGCAGTGAGAGGCCTATACTTGGTTCTGGGTTTTTTTCCTCTACTATACTTCAAATCATTTAAAATATTATCTGAATCTGTCTTTGTGCCATTTTTTTCCTGCTCGTTTGCAGGGCTCAATTGAAGCATTCTGAGTAAAAAGGATAATGATTTTGGGTACAATCGTATGATTGTGTAAAAAGACTATTGTCAGCTGTGCCATTTGGAGAGGTAAGCAAGTAACTGGATTTTGTGGTGCTATATAATCTAAACCTAGAAAATTCTAGTTCAATTATACATTTATGAAATGATATTCCAATGGAAAATTAGATCACAAAAGTGTTCCTGTGAATTTCATTTAATGTCGTTCATATAACTGGTTCTTCTTAGTGCAATCATCTTACAGCTGAGATTGTAATTCAAGTAAGATAATAGTTCAGAGTCAAGTCCACACTGACAGTGAATCATATTTTTAAAAATCATCAAAAAAAATCTGTTCAAACCAATAGAACTATCCAGCTCTGTTACCAGGACCAGTAAGCTTCAATTATAAGGAAGGCTGGGATTTTTTTTTATGGTGCTAAGGAAGCTTAAGTGGGGAAGTTTGTACAGGCCTTATAATGTCATCAGCAGTACAGATGAGGAAAATAGGGCCTTTTTCACAGGGTAGTAGAATCTGAAACAGGAGGCCATAGATATTAAGTGAGAGTGGAAGACTTAAAATGAATCTAAGGGACAGCTTCTTCACAGAATGGTATGTATATGGAATGACCTGGGCCTCTGGACCTCTCTGCAACTGGATCTTGACTTCCTAATTGGAAGATCACAGTCAGTATGAATCGGAAACAAATATTGCACCTAATAATGATGCCACAAAACAACAAAATCCCTTGACATGTTCATGTCAAGAAATTCTGATTCTGATTCTGAGCCCAAGAGGAAATGGTAGAAACAGGGATAATTGTAACACTGAAAAGATATTCAGACATGAACGGGGCGAGCTTGGTCAGCATTGGCAAGCTGGCCAAAGGGTCTCTGTTTCCATGCTGCAGAACTCCAGGACTCTATGAAATATTTTGACCCTTGAAACGAGGCTTGTGCTCCTCCACGGCCATGGGAAAAATTCACACATTTTAAGTTATCCCAAATTTGTGCACTAAATCAATAGATTTGGCCTTCCTTTGCAGATTCAAAAATGCACATAAAATAATCTTTTTCATCTCACGAGAATCATTTTTAAATGTTGTAATTAGCCTTATAGTGTTATTTTCTCATCAGTATTATGCAGCCCTTTGTCAAGGGGCTCAACTGCGGAAAACCTCTTCATGTCTCTCATTTGCTTGGTTCTTGCAGTCACACTTGTGAAGGTGTACTATTTCCACTTGTATGACTGTTACAACATGACCATCAGAGAATAGCTTGTTTCATAATTCTTCAACAGTACCTTTATGTAATAGATTTTAACAATGTGTGCCACTTTCCTTCAATAATGTCAAATCCCAAATACATATTGAACTAAATTAAAAGAAAACCAAGGGTCACGTAGCTCCTTGACAAGCAGTCTGCATCAGGCTCAGGTCATTGAAACTTTAACAATGAATGCTTTATCTGCATTCATCCTTTTACCATACATTATGGAATAATAATAATGAAAAAAATTGGTGGTGCTATTGTAGCTGCTGTTGGTGTGGACCTGGGAGAGTGGGGAGCAGACACAGCACTGTTCCAAAGGTTTCAAGCGCCCAGTCCTAATGTTGATGGTTCCAAATAACCTGTTCGAGGAGCCGATAGTGTTTTTAAACTAAAATCATGAAACCGTGAAGGTCTGTGTCCAAGATGACAGGGCCTGTACTCAGCAGCAGGCACGAGGGGTTGCAGTCTCCATGAAGCAGCAGATTGGTGCAGGACACCAGAAATGAGAATACCCCCCCCCCCCTGCCCCCACTATTGAGAAGGAGAAGCAGAGGAGATGACCCTACAGGATGGTGACTGTGACAGTTGACTAGCGAAGGGCTCAGCAGCTAAGTGACCACACATAGGTTTTGGAAAACTTGCAGCCAGGGGAACCGCATAGACTCAGGCTGTTGGAGACTGTCTCATGCAAACCAGGTATCAGAGCCAGGATTCAAGAAGGCGTTAAGGGCAAGAAGGGCTCCCGAAGGGTCTTGGGCAATTACTGATTATGTCAGAGGTTTGGATCTAGAGCTTAGGATGCCAATGGAAGCACTGGAGGTGAATCCATGGACACTCAGTGACTCTGAAGGGAATCTGTTTTGCTTTTCTTTCTCTTGTACTGTAAGGGGGACTGGATGACACTAATGACAATTCTTCATCTGCCTTACGGGAGGCAGAAGGCAATTTCATGTAATATCACATGTTCTGAACTATTACATGACAGTAAATTAATCGTGAATCCTCACCTTTTGGTTGCAATCCAGCCTGTATTCTTATGGCTTCAAATGATACCCAAAAGAAACCCATGACTCTGCACTGAGATTAACTTTCACATTTTGATGATTAGTTTATGGCAATTGAACAATGTTCAATGTAATGAACATGTTTCAAACTAAAAACAAAATGGGGATTCTTCCAGTTGCCGGCCATTTTAATTGGCCTCCCCATTCCCACATAGACACATCTGCCCTCAGCCTCATACATTGCCAGGTTGAGGTGAAATGTAAACTCAAGGAAAACACATAATATTCCTCCTGGGCAACCTTAACCCCAATGGCATGATCACTGAATTTTCTAGTTTGATATAACCCCCAGGTCTATCCAGCACTACAATCTCCATTTCTAACCACTCCCTTTCTTACTTTTCTCCCCCACCATCATCCCACCTGCAGTTGTCTTTCCACTTCTCCATCCTTCTTCTGTTCAGTGCCCTATCACCTCTTGGTTCCTCCACCTCCTACCCCCTCCCTTTTTATTCTTGCTATCTATCCTTCCAATTTTAGCCTGAAAAAGAGTCCTAACTTGAAATGGTGACTGACCATTTCACTCCAAGGATGGTGCCTGGCCCATAAATTCCCTCCAAATTCTCTTTGTTCACTGGTGTCCCTTCCTAAAGCTGAAATTCCAAACACTATTTGTTTCTGATGGCAACACTTCTTTTAAGACATGCATTTTAAGTTTAATATTCAGTCCAGCAGTGAACAAATCATTTGAAGTCTGTTCAAATCAGTTTCATAATCTTCAACAGTCTGATCTTTTTACACAACATTTACTTTAAGTGTCATACTCATGCTTTAACCTTGAAGTGCTTAACTCTTCCTCAGAATATTATAACCTAGATCCCTTTTCTTCTGCTTCTTCTAAAAAGGGAGCTTTGAAGGAAAAGATTGGGAAACTGGCCAAGTGAAAAATGGGATTAAAAGCAGTCATCTGGTACCTTTCATATAAGATTTAATATCTTGGATAACCATGGAATAATACAGTACTGAAGGAGGCCATTTGGCAGCTGTTTTGGAGAGCTATCCAATTGTTTCCAGTTTCTCTTTTTTTTTCCCCCTGTTGTACTTTAAACTCTTTTTTTATGTTAACAGTGAGTCTTTTTTCACATTTTTCACCCAGTACATTTCAGGTCACATTAACTGGCAATGCATAACCCAAAAAGCAATTATTCATTTTGTTCTGGTACTTGTGCCCTTTAGTTACTGGCTCCTCTACCACTGGAAGCAGTTTCTCCCGAACAACTGTATGATCTCCACTTGACCCCATATGCTCGCTGGAGAGTAAACAAGCTCATTATTACTGATGCTCCTCAGCTATAGAACTATTCTAATAATTTTCTCTGGCTCAGATTTTAAAATGATCACAGTAAAATTTAGATTCAGATTTATTGTCAGAGTACCAACCCTGGGATTCTTCTTCATGTGGGCAATGCAAAAAGAAACTGACTCAATGTGCAAATATAAACAAGTAATGAAATGTAAACAGACTGTCAGTATAAAACAGAGATGGAAAAAAAATCAATAAGGTACAAAAATAAGAGTCCTTAAATAAGTCCCTGATTGAGTTTTTGTTGAAGAGTCTGATGGTGGAGAGGTAGCAACTGTTCCTGAACCTGGTGGTGTGAATCTTGAAGCACCTACACCTCTTTTTTTTGACGGTAGCAGTGAGATTAGAGTGTGTACTGGGTGGTGCGGATCCATAATGACTGCTGCTGCTCTCCGACACCAGCGCTCTCTGTCGATGTTCTCATTGGTGGGGAGAGTTTACCTGAGATGTCCTGGGTTGTGTCCACTTCCTTTTGCAGGGCTGTACGCTCAGCAGAATTGGTGTCCCCATACCAGACTATGATGCAGCCGGTCAGTACACTTTCACCACACATCTATAGAAATTTGCAGGGTTTCTGATGTCATATGAAACCTCTGAAAACTCCTGAGGAAGTAGAGGTGCTTATGAGCTTTCTTCATGATGCCATTTGTGTATTAGGTCCAGGAAAGATCCTCCAAGATTCTGTGATTTAAAAAGAGTTAACATGTTTATTTTTGTACTCTATGCTTCTGTTAATAAATCTAAGTATTCATCATGTTGTTGAAATCACCCTTTTCAACTTGTCTGTCATCTTTAAAACTTTGTTCATTCACCTTCAGCATATCTTATCCCATTAAATGGATTACAGCAACTGGAGGAGAATTTATTCTTGTAATGTAAATTTCTTTAAAGACCTAAGAAGAATACATACTCACAAAGAACAATTGAAGTGCTTGAACCTGTGGTGAGAACATCAGTGAGGTTATTGCTGTCCAGAAATAAATCAACATACTTTTTGGCATCTTCTAGAGCATGCACACATTCAGCAAAACATTGAAATCTCATCTAACTATCCCTGAGAATCTCCATTTCTTGAACTACAATCTTCAGGCCTATAATTTTGCAAATGATCAAATACTTTTTGGAAGCTCATAACAACCGCATCAAGTACATTTCCCTCATTGATCCTTTCTGTTATCCCAAAAAAAATTGAGTTTGATATGTTGCTTGTAACAAATTATTGTTGGTTTCATTTTGCCAGCTCACACTTGTTCAAATTACCATTGATTCTATCTCTAATTATTATTTCTGGAACTTTCTCAACATTCACGTTAAACTGATTAGGGATATAATTGTATCTGTGCATTGCAAACTTGTCACAGTGATATTTGTGCTCATTTCCAGTCTGTTCCTTTTTAAAAGAATTACATTTTGTGTTTTGACATTGTTTTTCTCCCTCAATCCTATTATGTACCCTTTCTTCTCCATTTTAATGTAACCTTCCTGTGCCCAACTCCACCAAAATAGTTTTCACCTTCATCTGCACCATTAGTGAAACAAAGACATAGGATCCCATTCTGAAGTATAATCTGGTCTACCTGTGCACGTATCATGTCCACCAATGTAGATCAAGCCAGATCCAAAGCTTTCCTTCCTGGATTATCTCTTCAGTTACACACTGATCTGTGCTGATCTCTTTTTATTAGACATTGCCATATGGCATAGGAAATAAATCTAAAAAGAGTGGCAAAGGAAGACAACAGGTGAAGCAGTTTCTGTGGGAAGTTTGGAATTGTCAATGCTTTATATTGAGCCCCTGCATCAGTAATAGTAAAAGAGATCCTGTGTCTTGATCTTTTAATCTCTTTCCTCAATTCTTAAATCTACTTGCTGTACCTTATCCTTTTTTTTCCCATATGTTATTATTATTATTAAAGAATGTGACTTTTGACTGTACCCATCTATTCCTGCAGTTTCCCGTAGGAGCTACCCTCCTAGTTGCACAATTGAGCAAATATTTAGCCTCTGGCTGGACTGCCAGAGGAAAGATTTTCTCTTATCAGTTCTCTGAATGAATACTGTTTAATGAGGTAAGATATTTCTCATGTTCTGAACAGCCACAAGTCCAGGAAATGCCATCAGCTGGAGGAGCTCAAATTCTGGGCTTGGCGTCACTATCATTCGTCTGTGGGGCTGACGATTTAATGGATAGTGTGCCTCCTGAGTTGGTGAAGAAAAGCTGGAGGGTCTCAATAGGTCAGGCAGCATCCGTGAACCGAAATGATCAGTCCTGATCGTAAACTTTAATTGACCGTTTCTACCCATGGATGCTGCTTAACTGATTGACTCCCTGTGGTTCCTCATTGTTCATGCAAGATTCCAGTTTGTGTGTGTCTCCTGAATTAGTTGTCTGCTTTTTCTTCGTCAGTATTCAGCCAATACTTCCCTACCTGCTTTGAGCTGCTGGATTACCACCTCCTGAAACCTGTTATCAGTGAAACATTCAGCCTCACAGTGGCATGAATTGTTGTGTTAGCCTGTCTCAAGCACTCTGTTTGGGCATCGTCATCATTGGTAATATTTTGGACCCCTCCTCTTCCCATCACCTGTTAAATTAACCCAGGCCATTCATGACTCATTGTGGTCAAACTGTAGTCCTTTGATTTGATCTGTTTGAGTGAGATGTTCAGCTCTGCTTTTTCTGTCTGGTTGTTACAGGTTCACTAGGCTGGCATCTCATTGCTTTAATTTTGATTCTGTCATGTTATTCTGAACTCCATATTGAACCAGGGTTGATTCTTTTACATCATGGTGCAGTGAGGGACATCCTGAGTTGCAAATTTTTGTGGTGTATATTTCTACTGCTACTGAGATCCACAATATCTCATGCAGGTTGCCTTTATGAGCTGTCAGATCTGTTCTTTGAGTGTCTCCCATTTTGCATGTCTGTAAAGCCACACAACATGATGGAGGGCATTTTTAGTTTGAAAACAGAAATTATGCTGCACAAGAATTGTGCAGTGATCACTTTGACACACATATTGACAATGCAACTGGCACAAGTAAATCGGTGAGGACAAAATTCAGTCATTCACTATTTATTCTGGATCGCTCATCCTAGCTGCAGACACTCTGGCAGCTATGTCCTTCAGGATTCAGTCAGCTCAATCAATAACTATTGCCACCAGGTCATTCTTGCTAATTATATCATTGACCCCATCTACAGTACCTTCTGTACCTTTGCTATTTTTGGTGCCTCTTCCAAGAATTATTGAACATGGAAGAATATCATGCAGAGGACTGAAGAAGGATAATAGTTGGTAATCATGAGGTGGTTTCCTTGCCCATGTTTGACCTGATGTCATGAAACATCATGGGGTCTGGTGAAACGCGGAGGACTGCAAGAGCTGCTCCTTCCTGCCAGAATACTGCAACAATACCATCTCTTATAAGTCTGGTGAGGCAGGAATTGCAATCTGATATATTCTTTGAAAGGCATGATTCAAAGAATACAACTGTGTAAGACATTGGTTAACAAGTCAGCAGGTTAGCTCTCCCAGTTTAGATACAAGGCCCCAAGGGACATCTCTGTAAGGTTGACAATCATCACAGATGTCCCAGTCTGGAAATACCTGATATCCTTGGGATGCCTAATGATGGTCCAAGTCATGTGCAAGCTCTGTGCAATAATTCAAACATCCCACAGGGATGGGCAAATCTGAAAGTAGCTGAATTGAATTGTTTATTATCACATATACTGAGTTATAGCAAAAAGCTTAGTTTTGCATGCTGGTGAGGCAAGTCAACCCATACTTAAGTACAGCAAGTAACGAAACAATAAAGCAGGCTGTGGTGTTACTGTCAGTCAAAGAGTGCAGGATATAGTGTCACTGAGAGAAACTCATCTGATAGAGAAAAGTACACTCAAAACATCGCAAGGGCATCATCTTTTATTAACGAGAAGACCATTAAGAGTCTGATAGCACCAGGAAATGAACTGGCGTTGAATCTGGAGGTTGGGGTTTCAAGCCAATTGTCTTCTGCCCAACAGTACAGGGGAGCAGAGGAAGTGACTCTAGTGGGATGGGTTTTTAATATGTTGACACCCTTCCCAGACAGTGGGAAGTAAAGATGGAAGTATGATGGCACGAAAGTCTTGAGTGCAGTCACAACTCTCTGCAGTTTCTTGCGGCCTTGGGCAGAGTAGTCCCTGAAGAAAGATGTAATGCATCCGCGGGGGGGGAATACTTTATATGGTACATCTGCAAAAATTGGAAATGGACCTTGCGGACATACAAATTTCCTTTGGAAAAAGTAATTTCAATCTTTTCCACTGTCACCAGGTACCGGTCATATATACATGGGCATGTTCTCCCACACACACCTCCTCCTTTCTGAAATTGAAGACCAACTTCCTAATTTTGCCTACATTAAAGGAGAGCTTTTTATCCTGAGACCATGCCACCAGACTCTTATCTCCTCCTTGTGATAGTACAGATCTATCACCAATGTACATAGTGTATATAGTTACTGTATCTAGACTGTGCTTACAGCGATTGGCTGAGAGCTAAGCCACACCTATTGTCTGGGCCTTAAATGGTTGTGTCCCTAGCCAGGTCGGATCATTCCGGGCTGGTCGCCCACCTGTGAAGAGCTCCTGTCTTTTGCTAATAAAAGCCTTGGTTTGGATCAACAAGTCTTTGATTCTTTCAACGAGCTCTACACTCCTACATTCCATCTCATCTCTGTTTGAGCTACGGCCTATAGCGTTGGTGTTATCACCCATCAAAAAGATGGAATTATACCAGTATTTGGCCAACAGACATGACTGTATAGGGAGTATAGTTAGGGGCTCCATGCACAGCCTTGCAGGTGTTAAGGATTATTTTGGAGGAGGCGTTGCCATCAATCCTCACTGCCAGCAGTTAACAGGAGAGGATTCAGTGCAGAGGATGTGCTGATGCCTGGGACCCTGAATTAGTGATGAGTTGTTTGGGACAATGGCTCAAAGATTAACCATTTAAAACTGACATTGGGAAGAATTTCCAAGGCATTGATTCTTTTAAGTTCTGAATCCTGGAGGCTGTGGATACTGAGTCATTGGAAATATTCAAGGCTATCAACCTCAGTCGATATTTTAAACAGTATTTTGTGGATGGAAATTTTGTGGATTGATCAATGATTAATTAGTTTTTTTGTCGAGTTAATTGCAAGTTTGACCTGTTATGCTGATAGACAAATTGAAGTGTGTCCGGGGCCTTAAAGAGATACAAGTTGATGCAGTCCATAACCAACTTCAAAGCAATTTATCATGGTAGACATGAGTGCCTCTGGCCAATAGTCATTAAGGCACATCACCTGGGTCTTCTTGGGCACCAGAATTAAAGAAGTCCTTTGGAAACAGGTGGGTATGTCTGACCGTGGTAGCAACAGGTTTAAAATATCCACAAAAGTCTCCTAGATCAGATCACCCATAACCTTAATGAATGATATATGGTTCAAGGACCTACTGTACTCTCATGTCTTTCACTTTTATGTAAAAAATAAAGGGCAAAAATTGAATATACTTTGGTTAACTGATTCATTCATAACTATTGATATTATATGGAATGATGGATTCAGTTTTAAGGATTACTCAACAAGTGTAGGGGTTTCAATCATGGTCATGGACTGCTCCCTGTATTCCTAATGTTTGGGTCCTCTGTCATTCCTTTTCTGGCTTCAGTGCTTCTTGGAACGTTGAAGCTGTGCACCACAAAAAGATATTGAATCTTAAAATGTCTGCAGTTAGAGCTAAAAGCAAATTTAACGGATGATTGATAGAATTAGGTGCAAAGAGCTGGTGATATGAATGATGAGGGACAGAAGAGGCTGCAAAGAGATTAATTTTAACAGCTTCCTTAACGTGGATTCCTGCTGCTCAGAATTTTACACAGCATCTTCCACGTCCTTCCAGTCCAGATTGCAGAGATGACCAATTTCAATTAAGACTGGGCATTGAACTAATTCAGGGTTCAAGCTGTGATCATGATGGGCACTTCTCTGCAGTCGCAGGCCCTGGACACCAGACCTTCAAACATTAAAAAATTATTCTTCACATAATTAAATGTAGTTTTGTCAATGGAAAAACTGAGGAAACTCATTTACATTTATGCAGCTTTTGAAAATAAAAATCTACAAGTTTCATTCAAGTAAAATTCTGAAGTGGAAGTTATTTGAATTGGGCTATTCCTATAATCATTTGAATGTATCTTATCTCCTCGCAGTTATTCTGGAATCAAAATCAATGAGTTGTTTGGAGATATCACCATGGGAGCATTCCCAGACATCAGAATTTTGCATCTTTTGGATGAAATATATATTCTTCAAAATGGAAATTATAAACAAAGTCACTCAATGAGTTATCCAAATCTTATCCAACTGTGTGACAAAATAGTCAATGGAAGATGATTTTGGAGAAATGTGGGGTAATGTATTTGGTGGAGGAAAACAAGATCGTGGAAGATCCAATAAATAGTTTGATATTATAAAGGGTAAGGGAACAGGTGGAATGAGTGTCCACTGAATGGCACAGGTAGTTGTTTAAGGGAGCACCTGAAAAATTGCCTTTATTGGGTGAGACATTGAAATAGTTTGTTTATTATCATACAATTGTATCAGTACAACTGGACGAAATATTATTCTTCAGTTTTCAGTGTAAAAACATGTAAGCGTACAGATAGACATAGGGCACATATTCAAAAGTGATTTTTATGCAGCACCTATGTAAAAATAAATATTCCTAAATAAATAGTCAGATCTCAGTGAATTTTTATGAGCAATTCATCACTCATTCAGCAGTCTCACTGCCCATGGGAAGAAGCTGTTTCTCAGCCTGCTGGTTCTGGTTCTGATACTCCTGTATCTTTTTTCCCAACAGAAGTAAATGGAAGATGCTTGTGCTGGGTGGTAAGAGTCCTTAACGATTTTGAACCCTCTTCAGAGAAAGGTACTGGTAGATCATTTTGATGGGGAAGAGGGAGACCCCAGTGATCCTCTCTGCTGCTCTGTCCTGTGGATTGACCCTCCAATCTGATGCTCTACAGTAACCATACCACACTCTGATGCAGCAGCCAGGACGCTCTCGATAGAGCTCCTGTAGAAAGTTGACAGCCTCAGCCACTAGCCTTTCCAGCCTCAGTCTTCTCAAAAAGTGCAGACACTGTTTCGCCTTTCTGACAAGTGAGGAGATCTTGTGTCCAGGATATGTCACAACTTAAGTGAAAGTTCTGAGGCTGTGCTGGGCCCAAGCTCATGAGCCGACCTCAAGGTTCACACATGCCCATTGTTATTGAATGAAGATCTACCTGGACCAATGCCTGAAGAGGGCGCACAAAATCAGTGAACCGGTGCAGACTCGAAAGGGCAACATGGCCTGTTTCCACTTCATAAATGGTTATATAGTTATATGGTTATATGGACTCTAAGGAACTTTGTGCTCTCTTCTCTCCACTATAGAGTTACTGATGTGTAGTGGAGGTGGTTATCCTGAGTCCTTTTTTGTCTTGTCATTGGTTGATGTTTTCACACCATTACACAAGATTTTCTATCTCTTCTCTGTAGTGCGATTCATCATTGTTGTTGATGAGGACAACTTCTGCCATGTCATCTGCAAAATTGATGTACTCTGTTGGAGTGGATTTGGCATTGCAGTCGTGGATCAGTAGTGTGAACTGGTGTGGACTAGGCACACACCTCTGAGATGGACCAGTGCTCTGCCTGATGATGCTTGACTTTCTGCTACTGTCCCGGACAATAGGAAGCCCATTTACAGAGAGGGGGGCTGAGTCCCAGTGAGGACAACTTCTCCAACATCCTTTTGGGAATGATCATATTAAAAGCCAAGCAGAAGTTGATGAACAGCAGGCTTGCATATGAGGCATCATTCTCCAGATGGATCAGGATGGAATAGAGGGACAAGGCTACAGAATCATCAGTAGAATGGTTCCATCTGTTGGCAAATTGAAATGGGTTCAGTGTCTCTGAGATGTGTGCTTTGATGCATTCCGACACCAGATGTTCGAAGCATTTCATAATGGTGGAGGTCAGTGCTACGGACAGTGGTCATTGAGGCCTGCTACTGTTTCCTTCTTTGGTATCAGAACGATGGTGACTGTCTTTAAACACATGGGGATGATGGACTTCTGCGGTGATGTGTTAAAAGGGACCTCCATCACTTGGTCTGCACAGTCCTTCAGTACCTGACCAGATCTGTTGTCTCATCCTGCTGCCTTGTGTGGAATACTATATTAGGTAAGAGCAAGAAGGCTTTGGTGAGGTCAACAAAGGTGATGTAGAGTCCTTTGTTTTGTTCTCTGCACTTTTCTTGGAGCTGTCTGAGGGCAAAGCTGTCTGAGCAGAAAAGGGCTTTGGCAAATACTAGAGCGCATCGGATGTCCCCCAAAGTTCCTCAACATGATTATCCAACTGCACGAAAACCAACAAGGTCGGGTCAGATACAGCAATGAGCTCTCTGAACCCTTCTCCATTAACAATGGCGTGAAGCAAGGCTGTGTTCTCGCACCAACCCTCTTTTCAATCTTCTTCAGCATGATGCTGAACCAAGCCATGAAAGACCTCAACAGTGAAGACACTGTTTACATCCAGTACCGCACGGATGGCAGTCTCTTCAACCTGAGGCGCCTACAAGCTCACACCAAGACACAAGAGAAACTTGTCCGTGAACTACTCTTTGCAGACGATTCCGCTTTAGTTGCCCATTCAGAGCCAGCTCTTCAGCGCTTGACGTCCTGCTTTGCGGAAACTGCCAAAATGTTTGGGCTGGAAGTCAGCCTGAAGAAAACTGAGGTCCTCCATCAGCCAGCTCCCCACCATGACTACCAGCCCCCCCACATCTCCATCGGGCACACAAAACTCAAAACGGTCAACCAGTTTACCTACCTCGGCTGCACCATTTCATCAGATGCAAGGATCGACAATGAGATAGACAACAGACTCGCCAAGGCAAATAGCGCCTTTGGAAAACTACACAAAAGAGTCTGGAAAAACAACCAACTGAAATACCTCACAAAGATAAGCGTATACAGAGCCGTTGTCACACCCACACTCCTGTTCGGCTCCGAATCATGGGTCCTCTACCGGCATCACCTACGGCTCCTAAAATGCTTCCACCAGCGTTGTCTCCGCTCCATCCTCAACATCAATTGGAGCGCTTTCATCCCTAACGTCGAAGTACTCGAGATGGCAGAGGTAAACAGCATCGAGTCCACGCTGCTGAAGATCCAGCTGCGCTGGGTGGGTCACGTCTCCAGAATGGAGGACCATCACCTTCCCAAGATCGTGTTATATGGCGTGCTCTCCACTGGCCATCGTGACAGAGGTGCACCAAAGAAGAGGTACAAGGACTGCCTAAAGAAATCTCTTGGTGCCTGCCACATTGACCACCGCCAGTGGGCTGATATCGCCTCAAACCGTGCATCTTGGCGTCTCACAGTTTGGCGGGCAGCAACCTCCTTTGAAGAAGACCGCAGAGCCCACCTCACTGACAAAAGGCAAAGGAGGAAAAACCCAACACCCAACCCCAACCAACCAATTTTCCCCTGCAGCCGCTGCAACCGTGTCTGCCTGTCCCGCATCGGACTTGTCAGCCACAAACGAGCTTGCAGCTGACGTGGACTTTTACCCCCTCCATAAATCTTCGCCCGCGAAGCCAAGCCAAAGAAAGAAGAAGAGCAAGAAAATGGGATGAAGGGATTATTCTACCTGGGGCATTTTATACCCTTGATGGCTCAAACACCTTCTTTAACACTGTAACAAGTCAATTATTGTAACATCACTAAAACAATTTATTTGATTAAATTTGTCCTGCTTTCCATGAGAGGTTGCTATGGTAATTAGCTGTCAAGCATTCTATGTAAAGCGCTTTGTGACATCCTGAACAGGAGGTGAAATTAGATAATGGATTATGAGATATAATATTTTATGTCTCTGTATGAAAGAATGTTCATTGGAAAGTATCTTATTTTTATACTGAAAGCAAACTATTCATCTTGGAATGCAATTTCAATTCAAAGCAGCCTTTTGAAATAGTTCCAGAAAAATTTGTTTTGTAACTCATCCTCAAATATTTTACTTTCCCTGTTGGAAAACAGTTGATGAAAACATATACTGTCAGGTTTTACAGTTTTATAATCTTCTGAACAGTTGTACTTCATGCACCCAATGTTTAACCTTTATCCCAGTGAACTTTGATAGATGTACAAACTACAAATTTGTCCTTGTTTCTCAATTCATCCACAAAGTAAAACTTGGCTAATAATATGCAGGCTTTACCTGTGGCTATCTTTTCACTATAAGTCTGGAAAGGAAAGTTATGTTAACTGTGAATTTGCTTAATTAAATAAATGGATTCCAATTTCAAAAAGGTTGACATTTCATTAAAAAAGTTCATGTCAAATCTGGTAGGCACATTTATGTTGAGAATCAAATCTCGAAATCAAAGTTTCATTGGAAGTTTGAGTGACTTTATAAGCTACACAACATATCACTTAGCTATGAGGTGTTGACATTTATATTAACATTTGAAAAAAAGTTCAAGTTCATGGACACTAGTAAATGCAAGGTCATCCACTTTGGAAGGAAAAATAGAAGAGCAGACTATGATTTAAATGTTGAAAATTTGCAGCAGGCTGCAGTGCAGAAGCACTTGGAAATGCTTGTGCATGAATCGCAAAAAAGTTGGGTTGCAGGTACAACAGGTTATTAAGAAGGCAACTGGAATGTTGGCCTTAATCGGGAGAGGAATTGAATTCAAGAGCAGGGAGGTCATGCTGCAACTATACAAGGTACTGGTGAAGCTGCACCTGGAGTACTGTGTACAGTTCTGGTCTCCATGCTCAAGGAAGGATATACTGGCCTTGGAGGCAGTCCAGAGGAGGTTCACCTGGTTGATCTCAGAGATGAGGGGGTTGACCTACGAGGAGAGAGATTAAATCGCCTGGGATTATACTCACTCAAATTCAGAAGAATGAAAAGAGATCTTATAAAAAAACCCATAAAATTATGAAAGGTACAGATAAGATAGAGGCAGGAAAATTGTTTCACTGGTAGGTAAAACCAGAACTAGGGGACACAGCCTCAAGATTCAGGGGAGTAGATTTAGGACAGAGATGAGGAAAAACTGTTTTTCCCAGAGAATAGTGAATTTGTGGAATTCTCTGTCCAGGGAAGTAGTTGAGGCTAGTTCATTAAACTTATTTAAGGTTCAGTTAGATAGATTTTTACATAAAAAAGGAATTAAGGGATTTGGGGAAAAGGCAGGTAGGTGGAATTGAGTTAATGATCAGATCAGCCATGATCTTATTGAATGGCAGAGCAGGCTCGACGGGCGGGATGGCCGACTCCTGCTCCTATTTCTTATGTTCACTACATTATTTCTAATCAATGTATGTGGAGGCAAGGAAATTAAGACTTGAAATAATACAATATACAATGTTGATTAAATATCCATTTGTAATAGGATGGTCATGTGACTTCTCCAGCAGGCAAGAAATCAGACATGATCTCACTTGCCAATCAAGGGCTAGATCTGCCCACTGTGAAGCTGATGTGTGATTGGTCCTCCAGGTGCCAATCAATGGTTAGATCTGGCCACAAGTTAGGCTGGCATGTGATTGGCCCTCATAGGTCACGTGGACGGGCACTGCATTGAAAAAGCAGCACGGAGTCTCTTTCTTTCTTTCCTTCCTTCCTCCCTGAAGACCCTTACTGAACTCCAGGCTGTGAACCACAGGAAGCAACAGAAGGACAACTGGATCCGGAGCAGTGGTGACAAATGGAGACCAAGTTCATGTGCCATGTATGTGGGTGGGGGTACTGTGCAAGTTGAACTCCCATTTTGCAATCTCAAGTTGAGATTGTTTTGCACTTATTTACTTGAACCCGATGTATAGTTATTTGTATATTATTGCAGTTCATGTCTGTGTGAGTGCGTGTCTTTTTGCCCCTGTGCATTAATAAAGACCACTATTTGTTAATAACACATGTTCAACTTTGATTCTGTTAAACCCATCGAACATATTCTTAACATCATAACATTTGGCATCCAGCATTAGTTTTGTCTGTTCTATAGATCCTAATAGAAGTCTTAGGACTAATAGTTCCTCAGTGGAGTCAGAATCAGAGTTTATTGTCATGAAATGTGTTGTTTGGTGGCAGCAGTATTGTGCATTACAGGTACAAAAATTGCTATAAATTATATTTCTGGAAAAAAAAAGGTTAAATAAATAAATAAATAAATAGATGTAAAAGAAGAGAAAAAAAGTAAGGTAATGTCTCTGATTCATTAGAGATCTGATTGCGGAGTTGAAGAAGCTATTTTTGTACCATTGAGTGTTTATCTTCTGGCTCCTGTACCTCCTTCAAGATGGTAGCAGTGAGAAGAGGCTGCTAACTTGAGATACTGTCTCTGATAGATGTCCTAAATGGAGTGAAGACTAACGCCCTTAATAGCACTGTCAACATTTCTATAGCCTACAACAAAAGCAATGTTGTAATAATCCTCCTCTCTGGAGATCAGCAAGGCAAGTACAAATCTGCTGCAGAACTTAAATGACTGAAAAGCTTTGGCAAGCTTTTCTTTCAGCCATAATTTGAAGTACAGGTAGTACTATCATCAGGACATGCAACTTCCACATTTGAAGTCATTAAATATAGCAAAAAAATATTTTATTTTGAGACAAGGCTCTGAAAAGGCATAGTGTAGACAATGGAAGTGACCTTTGCAGTGATTCCAAAAAATGGTGTGGTGCCAGAAGTTAAACAACCTCATCAAGAGAAATAAGATAGTTAGATGTTGAGCCAGTGAATGTTAAAAAGAAAAAAAATCTATAATTCAAGACAGAGATCTATCATCAGGGTTTCACTCATTTTACCACATCATCCAAAACATTACTTTTCTTAATATGTCCATTAACAAACCTGTTGGTGAATAGATGCATGCATACTGACATTGATAGGCAAATTACATTTTGTTTCACTCCACTCTTTTCAGGAAGAATAAAAGGTTGTTGAGATATCAAGAGAGGTGATTCTTTTGATCCAAACTGCATTTCTGGAGGCACAGGACACCCCAGTTTTTTTTTCTTTTCAGAAAACATAGGGGAAAATATTTATGACTAGACACATTAGTCTAGAAAATGAATTTTGTAGTCCTGTTTTCTTTCTGTGCAATGCAACAGTTTCATTTGGACTCGATAATGCTGGTGATTATGTCTAGATGGAATTATGAAATTGGATGGAGCAGATCTTACTATAATCTACAGAGATAAACGTAACCTTCTCAGTGCATCAGTAACACAACTAATGCTGTCACCATTTGTATAATAGCTAATTCTGAAAAATCCAGCATTAATTGGAGATTTAAGCTTTACACAATAACTGAATTCCCTCACACAAACTTAGAGCATTTTTCTTCGAGTTTGTAGAGATTCTCTTGGCATTGAGGTCTTCAGGTCTGATTTAAAAGCAAAGAACTTTTGAAGTGTTTGAAAAGAAAAAGATTGATTTTTGTAACATTTAGCTGCTGGCCTACTCATTCAATAGGTCCCTAAGTACTAACATCACTGGTAATATTTCATTACTGGAAGCATTACTGTGAAGTTGACAGAGATCTTGGGGCAGGAGGCATACACATAGGAAGAGCCTTCTCCAAAAGCATCGTTAGAGACATCACATTTTATCTGTACCTATCTTAGATGAATAATGTATTCACAAGCTTAGTTTATCCAAGTCTTCATTATACATATATATATATATATATATATATATATACATATACATATGGGACCAAGGAAAACTGCCTCAAGACCTTCGTGATGCCACCATCATCACCCTGTACAAAAACAAAGGCGAGAAATCAGACTGCTCAAACTACAGGGGAATCACGCTGCTCTCCATTGCAGGCAAAATCTTCGCTAGGATTCTCCTAAATAGAATAATACCTAGTGTCGCCGAGAATATTCTCCCAGAATCACAGTGCGGCTTTCGCGCAAACAGAGGAACCACTGACATGGTCTTTGCCCTCAGACAGCTCCATGAAAAGTGCAGAGAACAAAACAAAGGACTCTACATCACCTTTGTTGACCTCACCAAAGCCTTCGACACCGTGAGCAGGAAAGGGCCTTGGCAAATACTAGAGCGCATCGGATGCCCCCCAAATTTCCTCAACCTGATTATCCAACTGTACGAAAACCAACAAGGTCGGGTCAGATACAGCAATAAGCTCTCTGAACCCTTCTCCATTAACAATGGCGTGAAGCAAGGCTGTGTTCTCGCACCAACCCTCTTTTCAATCTTCTTCAGCATGATGCTGAAACAAGCCATGAAAGACCTCAACAATGAAGACGCTGTTTACATCCGGTACCGCACAGATGGCAGTCTCTTCAATCTGAGGCGCCTGCAAGCTCACACCAAGACACAAGAGAAACTTGTCCGTGAACTACTCTTTGCAGACGATGCCGCTTTAGTTGCCCATTCAGAGCCAGCTCTTCAGCGCTTGACGTCCTGTTTTGTGGAAACTGCCAAAATGTTTGGCCTGGAAGTCAGTCTGAAGAAAACTGAGGTCCTCCATCAGCCAGCTCCCCACCATGACTACCAGACCCCTCACATCTCCATCGGGCACACAAAACTCAAAACGGTCAACCAGTTTACCTATCTCGGCTGCACCATTTCATCAGATGCAAGGATCGACAATGAGATAGACAACAGACTCGCCAAGGCAAATAGCGCCTTTGGAAGACTACACAAAAGAGTCTGGAAAAACAACCAACTGAAAAACCTCACAAAGATAAGCGTATACAGAGCCGTTGTCATACCCACACTCCTGTTCGGCTCCGAATCATGGGTCCTCTTCCGGCATCACCTACAGCTCCTAGAACGCTTCCACCAGCGTTGACTCCGCTCCATCCTCAACATTCATTGGAGCGCTTTCATCCCTAACGTCGAAGTACTCGAGATGGCAGAGGTCGACAGCATCGAATCCACGCTGCTGAAGATCCAGCTGCGCTGGGTGGGTCACGTCTCCAGAATGGAGGACCATCGCCTTCCCAAGATCGTGTTATATGGTGAGCTCTCCACTGGCCACCGTGACAGAGGTGCACCAAAGAAGAGGTACAAGGACTGCCTAAAGAAATCTCTTGGTGCCTGCCACATTGACCACCGCCAGTGGGCTGATATCGCCTCAAACCATGCATCTTGGCGCCTCACAGTTTGGTGGGCAGCAACCTCCTTTGAAGAAGACCGCAGAGCCCACCTCACTGACAAAAGGCAAAGGAGGAAAAACCCAACACCCAACCCCAACCAACCAATTTTCCCCTGCAACCGCTGCAACCGTGTCTGCCTGTCCCGCATCGGACTTGTCAGCCACAAACGAGCCTGCAGCTGACTTGGACATTTACCCCCTCCATAAATCTTCGTCCGCGAAGCCAAGCCAAAGAAAGAATATATATATATATATATATATACACACACACATGTACAAAAAAATGTTCTAGTGCCTGGCCTCTCCACTGAGGCTAAGGTCACATTAACTCTCAAATTCCTTGCCACAAGATGATCCCAAGCAGCATCAGCTAATTTCTGCCATGTTTCCTAATTTGCTGCTCATCAGAGAAGGACAGACAATGGATGTTGGCTTGGCCTTTGGATTTTCTGTCAGTTCCAATGATGGCATGTTCTCGGACCCAAAAGGTTAATTGTTTGTCTTTCCACTGATTTTCTATTTTATTTCTGATTTCCAGCATCTGCATTTTTAAAGAAAAATCTTTTGAATTCCATCCACATCCCAAAAAATAAAAACAAAAAAAGGTAACAGAAGCATGATAAAATATTCTGAATTTGGAATGACTGGAAACTACTATAAGATTCATGCATATAAACAAGATTTTAAGTCTAAGGGATAAGGGTAGGCAATAACTTACAGAATTTATATAAACTGAATTACCTCCCTTGCTTGGAAAGATTGAGGAGGATTTATGTAGATGGAGGAGCCTGCCCATTACTTTGATGGCAGGATCAGTTGCATTAAGATGAAAGTGATGCCAAGATTGCAATATTTATTTCAATTTTTGCCCATTCTTATGCCAACAAGTTTTATTATAAAGCATGTCTGATCATTTACATGGAATTCTAAGATCCATGAGTCTCCATGGGAAAACTTACTTGGGTTTATTCATTGAGTGGACTACAATTAATCGATTTTAAAAAAATATTATCTGGCTGCCTAAATTATATTTTTAACATTTATTTTGAGGGAGGGGATATTCGTTATTGGTCTACACATGGTGGGTGAGAAGATAGCAGGAGATTTCATTTACAGATGGAATATTAAATTATATGTCTGGAAAGACAGATAACCCCATTCTAAAACACATATTTTGGATACAACAACGAATTAATAAATGTATAGGTCTAAAAGTGGGGTTATCTTCAAAATCACTGTTGTATCAAAATTAGTTAAAATATCAATGGCATTAGGAAATAAAATCCTTGTCACTTAGCACAGTAAAGGGATCTAGTGTATTGAGGATTATTATGAACAAGGACAATTTATGACATTTGAACAGCTAAAAAAAAAGATATGATTTGTCAATTAGAACTTTCTTCGGCTATCTTCAATTAAGATCTTTTTTAAGAGATAGTTTAAGACCAACCATGACTCTGCCAATGTGTAGTGACATGGAGACTTTTTTTTTTCGGAAGGGAATCACAAGTAAATTCATATCTAAAATGTATTTCCTATTGCAGAGGAATAGCCCAAAATCGGGCTTGGACAAATCGAGGGAAAGGTGGGAGACAGGCTTGGGGAAAAGAATTCAAGAACAATATTGGTCAAAGTTGTGCTTTATTAATATGACATCATTTATTAATGACAGATATAGATTAGTACAATACCATTTTATGCACTAATTACACCTTACACTGTAAAAATTATACATTTTAAAATATGAAATTCTGGACTCATGTTTTACGTGTGGTACAGAGGCTGGAATATTTATACATTCAACCTGGCTAGCCGTGAAAGTAAGATCCTTTTAATATGACTTGGCAGAAATTTTGTGAAAAATGATAGAAGTGGATTTTCCGTTGGAACCAGAACTATATTTATTGAGGAATCTTATGGTTATTGGCATCAAACTATCAAAATGTCAAATACAGTTCATGACGGTTGCAGTAGCGGTAGCCAGAAAATGTATAGCTGTTACATGGAAGTCCGACTCCCCCCTACTTATTACTTGCTGGAATATGGAAACGCAAAATTGTTTCCCCTGGAAAAGATAACTTACAACCTTAGAAAGAAATGTGATATTTTAAAATTTAATATTCCATATATGCAGTACTACAATCATTATAATAAATGCAGATGTCAAATAAAACAAATTGATTACATACATGATGGTTTTCACCCCACCCCAAAACTCCTCCCTCCCACCTAACCTCCCCCTCCAAAAAAAAGAAATATACATTTTTTTTTTAATTTTTGAAAATGTATAGGAATATATATATATAAAAAAAGATGAAAGAAAATAGAAAGTGAAAAAAAAAGATCTTTGGATTGTGGAGAGAGATATCGTGCAGTACAATTCATCAGTTCTAACATAAACATACAGAGGAGAACTTTCTGCAAGGCTAGAGGGTCAGAAAGGATATCACTAAAAATTTAATCTCATTAGCTGCTTTCAGGTGCTCGGACGCAGATAATGCGCCAGCAGACACGGCTGGGGGAGTCCAGCTGGGACGTTCAGGTGGCCACGGAGAAGACGCCTTTCTGTCACTTGAACATGCCAGCTGAAGGAGAGCCACGTCCGAGCAAATTCCGGCTCCTGTGGACCATGACCATAGTCCCACTGCTGCTTTCACGTGCAACAGGGGATTCTCGGAGCCGGAGATTATACCTGCAGGAGGAGGGTTAGGGAAATGCTCCTCCTGGCCGGGTTCTCCACTTTCAGGTGGCCACCTGACAGCCACATTGGGGTACAATAGGTGGCTTTACAGTTGGATATTGTGGCCACCTGAAAGCACCTTAAATTTGAGTGTCTGGGTGCCAAATTTGTAAAAGAATAGAGTATTTAATTCCTAAATCGTATTTTTTTTCCAAAGGAATACAACTTTGAATTTCAGCATGCCACATTGGCATAGTTAAAGATATATCCAATTTCCAAGTAATTGCAATACATTTTTTTTGCTACCGCCAACGCTAATTCAACAAATTTCAATTGATAAATTGGTAATTACAAATTTAGGTTTTTACCTTCAATATTTGCTAGTAAAAAAATGATGTGTTTGTAAAAATATGGCAACCTTATTTGAATCATACTGGCTTAAATATATTATTAACTTCCCAAAAAAGATTTAAATAATATAGTTAGGTTAATAGCATTGCATTTCTGAAGATCAAGATAGGGACTAATTAATGAAGGCATGTTCAAACACCCCTTCTTTTTTAGACAATTGTTCATTTTTTTCTATGTTAGCAGTTGGGCTCGGTGAGATTTGGGCAAACATATGAGACTGTATTTTTAAAATACTATTTATATGATGTATGTAATATTCTATGAGTCTTGGAAAAATTAATATAAAATATTCCAAAAAAATATTTTAAGTCTATATGTTAATGCAAAAAAAATTATGAATCAACTGGCTTTCATTGCATCCTGAAGAACTTTCTACCTGGGTCCCCTACAAAAATTTTGCTCCTCTATGTTGATAAAATAATGGCCTTTAAATATAATGATTATCTCCGATAATTTAAAAAATCTTATGTACCAAACTCAAGAAATTAAAATTTTTGAAAAATAATTTCATTTTTTCCTGCACCTTTTAATATAATTACATTTAGTTCAATTTGTTATTGCTCTGCATTCAGCTGATAACCATAAACTAATTATTATTTTGCCCCATGTTATTTTGCAATGATAAATTGGAGTAGATATCTCATTGCAATTTTATCGGATGGTAATAAGTACAAGTGTGGATTGTTAACATTTGATGGGCAGAGATTTGACAGGTTCATCATAAAATAGCAAAGGATGTGGCCTCAGGGATTGATGGGAGGTGGAATTATAACATGCTGAAAGTAGAAGCTGAGACAGGAAAAGCAGAAAAGGGACTGATTGCAAATGGTGACAGTCACTTAATAATAATGCAATGATTATTTGTTCAAAAAGACTTAAAGTGGTGAGACGCTTGAATATAAAGGAAAAGCTCATCCCAAAAGCAAATAATACCACAAAGATTGTTCAAAATTAAATCAAATTGAATTTCAGATGTTGAAGGAAAATGCTCTCATCCTTAAGTAACATAATTTTTTGTAGATTTTCCCTGCAGCATAATCTCGAGTCAATAGGCTCCTGCAGAGTGCTAAGGACAGATGATTCAATCGAATGAAAGTGAAGTGCTTGCACTTGACTAATATCAGGTGGCAGGTCTCCATAGACCATGCCTGTTTCCTTTTATTGATTTCCATTTCACTACTTTCATGGACTAATCAGGAATAACCTGCCGAGTTTTATTGTGCCCACCATGAGATTGCACCACTAACCACAGATTCCTGATAAAGAAGCCTCTTAACAAATATAAGGAACATATGAAGGGCAATGACCTACACACTTCAACTAGCTTCCCCAGGTGTCCTTCTGATTTATGCTGCAATGCATTCCTGTCCTTAACTTTCATTCCAATAGAAAGTGTTAGTGGACATTTTTCATTTAAGGGGTTTTAAAGTGTGTTTTGCAGTACTTTTCCTGATCTTGATCCTGACCATTACTTACAGTATATGTTCAGCTTGCAGCAGGTGTCTGAATGTATTAGTCGTAAACAGAGACTCCCTGTATTAGAAACAGAATTTATTGTCATGAACATGTCACAAAATATGTTGTTTTTCGACAGCGCTACAGGTGCAAAATTGCTAGATATTACATTTTAAAAATAAATGAATGCATAATTGCAAAGCAAGAGAAAGTAAGATAGTGTCTGTGATTCATCATCCATTCAGAAAACATAGTGGAGGGTAAGAATCTGTTTCTATATCTTGGGTGTTTATCTTCAGGCTCCTGTACCTTCTTCCTGATGGTAGCAGTGTGAAGAGTCCACGAGGAAAGAAGCTGCTTTCTTGAAACACCACCTCTTGTAGTTGTCCTTAATGGAGTGAAGGTTGGTACCCATGATACTGCTGGCTGAGTTCACAATTCTCTGTCGTCTTTTCTTATCCTGTGGATTGGCACCTCCATACCAGAGTGATGTCACTGGCCAAAATGGTCTCCATGGTTCACTTGTAGAAATTTGCCAGTCTTTAGTGTGTTACAAGATCAAACCAGCAACCACAAAGAAGGCATGTCACCCAGGAGTAAAGATGAACAATTACTTTATTAACAAAAAATTCACCTTCAAACTTTAATTCAAAATCCCCCCCCCCCCCTGCTTTTATAACAATGTCCACAGGTTACTATGACAAGGTAAAACTAATAAATTCCCCAGCCTAAATATAACATATGTAATTAAAGTCTAAGTCATATTTCCAACCAGCCCACAGAAAAAACTTAGACACAAAACACACAAGACTCACAAAACTTAGATCTCAACCGAAGCAAAGATCATAAACAAAATTCAGTTTGTTTGGTTAACTGAAGCCAAAAGATCTTTCAGAGAGAGAGAGAGAGAGAGAGAGAGAGAGAGAGTTGTCTTGTGTTGCTTGCAGAGAGAGGAATCACCGGCTTGGTCCGGATCCTTCTGGCTGCCTTCAGAATGTTCATCCTTTTTGAAATCCCAACATTCTAAACTGTCCTCCAGACCATGACTCATGCTGTGGGGCTTCTCAGTCTGTCTCCCACTCTCTCAGCAGTCCACCTTCACCTTGGCTCTTAAAGGCAAGCTTTCACTTTTTAACATAAAATCACACAACATATAGGTCAATACACAACACAGAACTCTGTAACAAGTGACATACCAAATCTCCTCAAACTTCTCATAAAGTATAGCCACTGGAGAGCCTTCTTTGTGGCACATTAAAATGGAGGCCTCAAGGTAGAACTTCAGAGATCTATGTTGACACCCATGAATTTGGAGTACTTAACCCTTTCCACTGCTGACCCCTTGATGAGGATCGTTTTGTGTTCTCCTTATTTTCCCAGAACGTGTGACATTCCCATTACCTCCTAGACCCCTAGTAAATTTCTTGGCATGCCTGCAGTCTAAAGTTAACTGCAGGCATTCTGTGAACAATGGGCTAATGAATAGCACATATTGGCATGCATGCAAGTCCCACTTCTTAATTACCACACTCCAGTGTGCAGTGTATACTCGCGTAAGGAAACGGAGATTTCAAGTTTTGGTCAGTCATGTCTGAACAAACAATGTCGAGACATCAGATGTTCTTCAGACTGGTAAAATCATGTAAGTTCTATCTAAAAAGCATAATTCTTCCTGATTCATTCTGACTGTGGTCTTCTGATGAGACTAACCCTAACCCAGTTGCAAAGGCCCAAGTTTTGGAATTTGTTGACCAGTACTGAGGGTATGATGATGATGAAAACTGAGCTTTCTTTTGCCCATAGTAAATTAGGACAAGGAAGACTGAGGTTCAAAGATTTCTTTCATTGTCATGTGATAATACAAAAAATCTAACATACATTTACCTGCTGTAAAGGTAAACAAAGAGTTGCCATGAACATTATCTGGTGCCCCCCTCCCAACAAGAATAAGAGTAAGAGAAGCAAAAGAGAATCCCTTCAGAAAATTGAGCATCCAGAGGTTCCACTCCAATGCTCTTGCAGCCTCTGCAACCTTGCAGACTCTTGTTCAATCCATTGGCAGCCTCAGCTCCAGATTGAAAACCTCTGATATGATCAGGAATCCTTCTGCGTCCAAGGCCCTTCGAGAGCTCTTCTTTCCCTCAACATCCTTTCAAATCCCGGTTCCGATACTTGGTTCCAATGAGCTGGTCTCCAGCAGCATGCAGACCTTTGTAAGTACTTTAACTGCAAGTTGCCAACAGCTCATGGCCAGTGTGTGTCCTTCAGCCACTGGTCCGCTGTCAAGGTCGTCTTCTTGTCAGATCATCTGCTGAGCTTATCCTTCTCAACAAGGGTTGTTCTCCCCATTTCTGGACCAGTCTCCTGCTCCTTCAGAAGTCTGCAACCCCTCAGCACAAGTACCACTATCTGGGCACAGACCTCTGTGGTTTCTTGATGTTCAAAAAAAATCACCATTGACTCCTCTAACAGGCCACTTAAAGCCTGTACAGTGCCGTCCATTTTCATTGTCACCCTGGGTAAAATCTACAAATTCTGCAGAGATTAGTAATGAACAATGGCTCTCACTATCTGTATAACCATAAAGTGTTTCAGAAGTCATAGAAAATGTGGGAATCAGGAAGATATTCGTGGGCATAGACATAGAAAACAAGTTATCCAGAGCATTCCTACCTTCTAGGATTGAATCTGTGGAAATCCAAGTACGTTTTAATGTGCGATAAAGGTTTCTGCCTCTATCACATGTCAGGTAGTGAGTTTCTGGTTCCTTATCATCCTGTGCAAGAAATTTTTTTACATTCTTAGATCCATTTCCTGAGCCAGCCATGAAAAAAAATTACAAATAGTTAGTTTAATTTGAAATCGATTCGATAAAATTGTACATATGCAATTGGAAATCAATTTTGTTTATTAAACTATTTTTTTAAAAAAGATAAATGTTAAATAACAAAGGAACTGTCAGAAATATTTTGTAGAGGATCATGTCTATTTCAAAATATAATAGTGACACAGAAAGCGAGTATACATCTAACAAAATTAATACAGATATTGCACTTACTATTTCCTCTAGTGTCTAGTGATGAATGACCATGTTTAAAATTTAGGATTTTCAGAATGTGTGAAACACTTTCCTTACTGTGAGGAGTTAGTAGTCAAATTGCATATGTAAAACCTCTGGAGTCAATAATGAGAAATTACACCATTTTTTTATATAAGTGATTTGAGCTGCATCAGTCTATGAGAATCACAGAAAATAGCTCCTATCAAATTGCTGATTCCCTCAGTTTGGTCACAGATGAAATGAGACCTCCAGCTATCCTTCACAGAGCCAATAGCATTGTCTGGATGAAGCTTAAAATGAGGATTCAGATTCAGTGGGGATGGGAAAGTAGCCAGATTGTCCCAAATTATGAATTGGATTCATCCACCTAGTAGAAGATGGTGATGTTATGGTCCCAGAAAGATGGGCCTGGACAGGCACTTGATTTTTTTTTTTTGTGGCCCCGCCAGATTAACAGGTGCTGAAATTGGCCCAGATTTTGGGAAGAGCAATGATTCCCTGGCAACAAGATGATCTTTGCTGACCCTGCCACGTTCAGTGTGCTGAATACTGAAAAGTGTAGAAGGATGAATTCATGGCATAACTACCACAAATATGACCCATTTATTTTTTAGTTCCATACATTTTGTCCAATGTAATAAATTTGGAAAATATATATAAGTTGATTTTGCATTTGAATTAGATCTCATGAGGTGGTTATTTTCCCACAGTATTGCCAGCCTTGGATTTCAGACTTGCTTAAAGAGTTAGATGGGATTGTGGCAGAGATCATTTCATAAAGAAGGAATCAAGTTATGGTGGCATAGAGTTATGGACAAATACAGCACAGGCCCTTTATCCCATTGAGTTCATGACAACCATCAAAAACCTTTTTCCCCCCACACTATTCTTATCCTTCTTCATTTTATTCTTCCCACATTCACTGCTTAAACTTATTGGCTATTCCAATCAAACTGTCAGTCATCAATCGTTTAAGCAGCGGCAAGTCAGGGACTTCGATGCATGTGATTTCAAAGAGACTCCAGGACTTAGTGAGAAACAGAGTGACAGATCTGTCACTGATCTGTCATCACACTGGGGAATTCCACTCATCTCGTGATACAGGATGAGAACCCTCCTTGATTAAAAGAAAGATTCGTACACAAAGAGCAGGAAAATGGAAAAGTAAGTTATTTTCTCTTTTTAATTTGTTTGCTTCCCATTGAGATTTAAATTTTTTATGTACTTTGGTGAACTTATTTTAAAATTTTTATGATAATTTGCATCAATAAATAGTTTTGAATTATCTTTGAACTTCAGTGATATTTAAAATGAAATATTAGTTGGTCTTTTCAAGATTATTTTATTGTTATGTAATAAAACAAAAAAAGGTGATAATGCACAAAATTTCCTTTAGTCTACCATAAGGCAGACAAGTCAAGTTTATGATCATCCGATTGTACAATTACAACTGGTAGAAACAGCGTTCTCCAGACCTGGTGCAAAACAATAATGCACAATCAAACATAACCCACATACAGACAAACAATACATATGCAGGACAAGTATTTAATCCCTATAAATAAATAAATATTGTTTTGTACATATGAGAGTCTCAGATAGTTAGGGTAAGCAGGTTAGTGTTTGGTCATTCAGCATTCTCACTGCCCAAGTGAAGATGTTCCTCAGCCTGGTGGTGCTGGCTCTTCCTTGATGGGTGCAGCTGTATGATGCTGTGTACAGGGTGGAATGGCTCAACAATAATTGTTGTGTGCCCTCTACAGACAACAATCCTAGTAGATCAAGTCAATGGAGGGTGGGGGGGGGGGGGCAGAGTCCAACTTCAGTGATCTTTTCTGCCATTCTTATGGTCCTGTGGATTGACCTCCGATCCATTTCTCTGTAGCAACTGTACCACACTGTGATGTAGCTGGCCAGGACACTCTCAGTGGAGCTCCTAGAGAAGGTTGGCGTAATGATGGCCAGTCGCCTTACCCACTTCAAACTTCTCAGGAAGTCCAATCACCGTTGTGCCTTCCTGACAAGTGAATTTGGTGCTCCCCACTCTCTCTGCTATAGAGTTGTTGATGTGTATTGGAGGGCAATTGTTCCTAGTTTGACCTTCAGCAAAAGTTGCCCAGTGCCCTTTACAGCCAGAGAAAGAGAAGCAAAAGAGAGAGTTCGCCCAGAGTCACTGAGTGTCCATGGCATTGCCTCCAGTGCTTCTGCTGCCCTCATTACCATTGCTTTCATTGCCAGGATAGCTTCCCACTCAGGATTATGTTCTGACACCTACATTTTGCAGGACCAGGGACTCCTCACTATAATCCTGTGGTTTACTCGCCACCTGGATCATTCCACTGCAGGATGTGATGCAGAAAAATCATGGTGTACACCTGTCACACCCACCCAGGTAAAATCTTGCTTGAGGAAATTGCAGGTAGGAGGACTGATTTGGCCAATCCAAGGCAAATTTTATGGGGAGTTCTAACTCACGGAGAATATCTGTTTCATATTTCAATGTCAAAGAAGGTAAAAAAAGGAATTTCTCAAATTTTGTTTCTAAGTAGATGTTAACTCATGTCTCTCACACCTGAGGTTGGTGTGAATAAATTAGAATGCACAAGGCAGCATGGTTGAGTGGCACAAGACAAATGTACCAGAGGCACTTTTTCTATTGGTCATTGTTTTGAATTTGAAATAAAATGGTTCAGGTAGCAGTGTCATTGAACAAAACAAAAACACCTTCATTAATCATTCATTTATCAAATTAATTCATTGAAGTCAGTGGCACAAATCTGCCTTCTACGATGACAAAGCCATTCTTTCGCTTTCTTTCTTCAGAATGAGATCAATGATTCATTTTATATGTGAGCACAATCTATCAATACTAATCTCATCATTACATGAACATTTTTTTCATGAACCATTGCGTGAGTGTCAGTAGAAAATAATTGATTAAATTTAGCATTTCTTCTTCTTATTATTTATGATGGTCCCTTAATTTAAATTAAAATATTGCACAAGAAAACAATGATATCATACTGCACAGGCAAATAATAAATGAAATCATTAATGTATATCTTTAAAAAACATGGTACAAATTAATGGCGTCCAGTGAGAAAATGTTGGCATCACAATCTGACTTGGGAACTGATGGTGGCAACTAATGATTTCAAGAAATAATTTTTATTGACTCTGGTCTTTTAAAGAAACTGGTGATAATTTTCTGCATGGTTATCAGAAGAAACTCTATGTGAGCTTCATGAAAACTTCCTCAAAAATTATAATCCAGATAATTGCAGGAACACTTCAACTGACTTTTTCAAAAAAATTATCACTTTACGAATCTTTTGAATCGTGACCATTAGGGCATGATTTTTTTTGTGTGTGAAAATGCTGTTAAGCCTCCTTGAACTGTTGTAGTCCTGTTGATAATGATGCTTTGGCAAATCTGTCCTTGTGATGACAAATAAATGATGATATATTTCCATTTTAGTTTAGAGAATAATTTGGAAATGAAGCAGCAGGTGACGTTGATTAACTGAGCCAGTTGACCTCCTTGGTGAGATCTGCTGCTGGTTTAGAAGATGTTATTTGATTACCTTAGACTTAGTACAGTGCACTTTGTAGATAGCCAGTGCATACTAATGCTGGAGGGAACCAATGTTTAAAGCAATCAATCAGACAATTTTTTTTTTCCCTGAAGTATTCCACAACTTTTCTGACTTGCACCTTGTAGATGGTGAAAAGGTTTTGGGGTGTGAAAAAAATTAGTGGGTTGCTTCAGATACTCAGTCTCTGACCAGCTCTTCAAGCTATCAGTAAAGTTTCTGGTTAATTGTGTACCCATAGTGTTGATGGTGGCATACAGGGCCATTGATAATCATGGGTACGTGGTTACACTTTCCTTTGTTGGATAAGGTCATAGCCTAACACTTTTGTGGTACAATGCTACCTTCTAATTATCAGACTGTGCCTGAATGGCATCTTGATCTTGCAGTATGCCAGTATTAACTCCTTTGTTTACCAAGAAGTTGCAAATGAAACAACATAGAGTATAATATTTGGTAAACGTCCTCACTTGTCATCTGATGATGGAAGAACAGAAGGATGATCAGGCCTGGGATATTTCCTGAGGAACTCCTGTCATGACATCACATGGTTATGATGTTTAACCTTCCACAACTACATCTGTATTACTTTGTATGATATAGGACTTGAACCATTTGAATGCTTTATTTTCATGCCTTTGAGTTTAATTTCACCAAAGCTCCTTGATTACTAACTCAGTCAAATTCTGTCTTCATGACTTAAACAGCTTAGGTGGAAAATGCGACCAAGCAGTGGAAACATAAAAGTGCAGCTTTGTCTTCAGTTTGCTCAATGTCAGTGTCTGCAGACTTTCATGTTTAACTCAATGACAGTGGGAACCCGGTTTCACCAAAGGATGTCCTGGGCAATGCTTTCTCTGATAGTTATCCTCCACTTACCCCGCTTGAATTTCTACCTCCATCGAGATCCTGGCAGTCCTGTTCAGTGGCAAAATGTGCCATCACAAAACATCCACCTTATCAGCCACCTCCTGCTCCATCAGTGGGAAGAGTACATAGCTCCAATAATTTCCTCATTAGCCACCTCAAAACCTAAAAATAGAGTGGAGCTGATCCTGGATAACTTCATTAGAGGACCTCCATAATTTGCGACCAGTCTTTAAGAAAACCTAACCTGTGTAAGAACTACATTTCATCATCTATCCTTGTTCAATTCCAAAGAGATGAAATTGTCACAGTTGCATTTACTTTGATGAGGACAGTACAGTAGAAACATTTACATGGCCTTTGGTAAAGGATTTGATAGAGTCCTGCATGGTAAAGTAACCAGTGGGTGGGGCACAGGGGCTCTGAGGAATGTTGGCAAACTAGATCCAGGATAGATTTGGTATTGAAGGCAGAGGGCACTAGAAGCCTGCGACAAGTTTCATACCACAGAGATCAGGTACCTTTCTGATTGTCGTTTCTTACCTTTCATGTAAATAACATGAATAAGAATAAATGGTCTGATTATTAAATTTGTGAACAATTTGTCAATAATAATGAGGAAAGTTGTCTCTGGATAGAGCAGGAGATAGATCAACAGGAAAGTGGGACAGGGTAGTAGGAGACGGGATATAATCCAGACAAATATAAGGTAATGCACTTTGAGGAGTCAAATTCTAGTAAGACATATAGAGTAAATTATAAGGATCTCAGGTCTTTAATGTTCAGAAGGATCTTGATGTGCAAGTCCATGGCTTGCAAAAGATTGATGAGGAGGTGGGAAAGGTATTTGCTGTGTTTGCCTTCATAGGCTGAGGCATTAAGTATACATGTTGCAGCTGTACAGGATATTGGTTAGATGCTGTGGTTGTGTGGAGAGAAATAGGATGGGTTTATTTTTCCCTGGATTTTAAAGGGTACGGCATGGTAAAATAATCCCTCTAGATTAGTTTACCATGTGGGACTCTATCAAATTCTTTACCAAAGGCCATGTAATCATGTCTACTGCACTACTATCTCAAAATTCTACAGAGGTTTATAGAATTTTGAGATAGAGTCATTCTCCCAATGCAGGAGAGTATGAAACTGGAGGGCATACATTTAAAGGGAGAAGGGAGAAATGTAGGGGAGATCTAGTTGTCAGGAGTAAGTATCTCCAGTGACCAGTCCTAGACCATGCATATCATTGTATTAGCTTAAGGAAATTTGGCTTGACACTTGTATCCCTGAACAACTTCTGCAGACGTTCAATTCAAAGTATCCTGTCAGGATGCATCAATGCATGGTACAGGAACTGCTCCACATAAGATTGCAAGAAACTGCAGAGAGTTTTGAATGTAGCACAGCCCTTCAAACAAAATTTCCTCCCCTCCATCAACTCCATCAACACCTTTCACTGCCTTGGAAAAGCAGCCAACATAGTAAAATATTCATCCCAACTGGCCACTCTCTATTAATTCCCCTCCTGTCCAGAAGAAGATTCACGAGTGCGAGATTATGTACTGTATGATTTGAGGTCTGTTTCTTTCTTGATGTTGTTTTGAGTTATATTATATATTATATTATAAATAAATATGTCTTTAAAAGAGATAGATTGTGAGGGTTTAGTGTTGGTCACTTCACAAACAGATACTTACACTTCACATCACATTTAAAATGCAAAAGGTTTGCTGAAGCTGGACATTCAGGCACCAGTGGCTTTGCAAAACACAATGGAACTGCTTTGGAAGGTATTTCAAAAGTAGGTGCAAATGGAAAAGTCCAGACTCAAGTGCTGATAAAAATCTTTCAAGGATTGGATTTGGAGCCTTGGGAGGGATTCTGGTTTTCAAAAGCAGAGAGAGAGAATTAAAAAAAAACAGGATTTCTCTTAGAGGGAGAGAGAAGAGTTCTGCAGTAGGTTGTGAGGCTGCAACATGGCAGGCTTGTTGAAAACCCTATTTTGAAGACAGGTTGTTAGTTCTGAGTTCAGCCTGTTGAAAACCCTTATAGTCCTTACAAGAGGAAATGGATGGCTAGAGTGTTTCTCCTGAGATAAGAGAAACAAGACAATCTCTGTGGTGACCTGAAAGAAGAGATTATCGTTTAGAAAACCCATGATGGGGCAAGTTTCTTCGACAAGAAACTGAAGTGACTGATCAGAGGAAATCAGTTTGTGTGTGTCCAACAAGAAACAAATTTCTCTCTGAAACCAACAAGAACCTTTCTGAGTGGTAACCATTTACCTTTAAGCACCAGAACTGGTAAAAATTCATAAATGTTAAATTCTGTGCACAATATAAGAATTGCCTGATACAGGTGAACTTGGAGAAGTGAAAAGTGAGTTTGGACTATTAAAGCAAAGATTTTTCCTGTACATATACATATTACATACACATGAGCTTAGAATTAGAAAAGGGTTAAGTTAATAGTAATAAGTTGGTTTGATCCTGTTTTTATGTTTAAAGAAAATTAAAAGCAACTTTTGTTTAAGTAACCATTTGTCTTGGTGAATTTATATAGCTGCTGGGTTTGTAGGTCCTCTGGGCTTGTAACAATGTGATCAGACTCTTGAATGATTCTCACTATAGTAAAACCATGTTTTTTTTTCTCTGTAGCAAGTGTTTTCTCTCTCTGTAACTACACTTCTGAACTGTCTAGTTGGATTGCTCGCAAAACAAACTTTTATCACTATAATCTTGGCAATGATCTGAGGGTTAAGCTTTCCTTGCGAAGGCTGGTATAATCTGGAATTAGTTGCCAGAAGATCTGAAAGAAGTGGGTAAAATTACAGTTGGAGAGATACTTAGGAAAGGCTTAAAGGAATACAGACTTAATGCAGGTGAATTGGATTAGTGTGGATAGGCATGTGTTCAGCATGGATAAAGTAGGCCGATATGGACTGCTTCAGTGCTATATGATACTATGATTCAAATACAAGCTTTTCCAGAGAGCATTTGTAAATTTGCATTGATTACATCCATGAAAAAAAATCACCCTTGTCTTTAGATGCACAAGCTGAATCAATTCTCACAGTCTGCCTAATGGATAAAAGCAATTAACTTATCACGTCCACAGCCTGTATTTTTAACAAAATTAGCTCCAGACATTAATTCATTAATTACTACTCTCCACCAATTATAGAAAATGTCTTAATTACTCATTGAATATAGTCATCTGGTAGCAATTCAATATTTAACCCTCCAGATAGTTGATTTAAATATTTGTCACCAAGGCAGTATTAATAAGAGGAAGTCAATACTGCAAAATTTTGCTCTGAATCTCTCAGTTTTTGAAGCTACAAAACCTCTTTAATGACTGAATATGTGACAAATACAAATGCAATACATCCCAAAGGACATTTGGCAAATGGTATACAGTATGTTTCCGACTATACAAAAACCACTTAACCAAAATTCTTAGTTATTAATGAAATGAAGGATTTTTTTAACTAATTTTGATTGTTTTGCCTTACTAATGAATTTTGATGGTGGGAAGATTACAAACCATTGACAAAATCATTTCTTTGTGACATTCTGATGCATGAGATTTCCTGATAAAGCTATGAAGGTAAATGCAAGAAAGAGTTGTGCACCATATCTCAGATTCTTAATAATGTACCAGCAAATCCTTTGTGGTGCCATTTGCAATGGGATAGAAGGTACACTGATTAATACAGAAGAGGCATTTATGCTGCATGCGAAGTAAGGTAATTTGTTGATTTTCAAAGATGAGTTCAAGAGAGAGAAAGAGAACAATGAAATAAGCTGTAAACCCAAACAAAAGTGAGAACAAGATCTAAACATAAAGATAAAGAATGAAACATGGGAAAAGCTATGCTCCGGATCAATGGCAAATACAATAAACATGAGGTTACGCATGATACAATATAATTGGTTACACAGGCTATACACCATGCCCAAAAAGTTAAATAAATGAGACCCAAAAGTATCAGATAGATGTTTTCGCAGTAAGAAGGAAACGGGAACAACAGTACATGCAATTTGGGCATGTGAGAAAGTGGAAAAGTTTTGGGAAGATCTAAATCAGGTATTAAATAAAATCACAAAAAGCAACATACCAAAAAATCCAGAGATATTTCTTCTAAGTAGTATAAGAAATAAAGAACTTGGCCTCGATTTGGATGGAGCACAAAAAAGATTTATTATGATAGCCTTAGCTGTAGCAAAAAAATGTATTATGTCCACCTGGAAATCAGAAGATAGCCTGAGAATACAGCAATGGTAAATAGAAATGAATAAATGTATTCCACTGGAAAAAATAACATATAATTTAAGAAATAACATCACAGTATTTGAACAAATTTGGGAACCGTACATGGAACACAACAGAGAAGTCCTATCGCAGACCTCCACCACCTAAAAAAGACAGAATGAGAAGAAGGTGAAATGAACTGACCCAGTGCGTAAAAGTGGAGGACAGAATTTTCTTGTTTATTTTCATTGTGTGATGACATTGTTTAAAGGGTTTAATGTATCATATATGTTGAACATTTAGTGGGCGGGGAGGAGGTGGGAAGGATGGAGGGAAGGGAGGGGGGGGAGGGAGAAAATTACACTGTGTATATTCAAGTGGGAAATGTTTATGTGTATTTTGGTCAATATGGTTCATAGTGCGAAAAATTTAAAAAAAAATTTTAAAAGATGCATTCTGAGAATTTTAGTTAAATTTTAGGGTTTGGAATTGCCAAATTTGCCCACTTTGATGCCACCAACAGACACATCTCCTCCATTCTTCACCTTCCCCAGGTACTGGCCCCTCCATGAATGCCTCATCAACTCCTTCCTTCCTACCAATTGCTCCCTTGTCATCTTCCCCTGTGACCGGAGGGTATGCTCCTCCCTCACCACTATTCAAACAGTCCTTCCAAGTGAGGCAACATTTCAATTGTGAATCTGTAAGGCTCATTTACTGCATTCGGTGCTCCCGTTGTGGTCTCATCGAAGAAACTTGATGCAGGCTGGGAGATCATTTTGTTGAGCACCTTGGTTCTGTCCACCTAAATAGCAGAGATCATCCCATGGCCACCTATTTCAATTCCCCGCCCTATTCCCTTACTGACATATCTGTCCATGGTCTCATGCATTGCTAGACTGAGAACACCTGCAAATTGGAGAAACGATGCCTCATATTCCATCTGGGCGCTCTCCAACCAAATGGGATTAACATAGTTTCCATTAGCCACTCCTCCCCTTATCTTTCCCTTTGTCTCCTTTCCTCTAGCTCTGTCTCACTTTCCCTCTGTCTTCTTTTCCCCAGTTCTGCTTTCACAGAGTCAAAAACAGTCAATTTTCACTTTTCCTCTGTCCAGTCCAATTAACACCTTTTGTCTGTTGGTCTATATTCCTTTCCTGCCCATTCTTTACTTTTCCCCAGCCTTTAATTAGGGTGCATACCTGCTTTTTACTCGAAAAAGGGCTCAGGCTCAAAATATCTCTACCTCCTATGGGCACTGTGAGACCTGCTGGATCCCTCCAGCCTTTCTGTTTTTTTACTCCAATCACAGTGAGTGCAGACTTTTGCATTTAACTCTCCTTCTCTTTCCTCAGGTATGGTACAAATAAAAAGTGGATCATACAAAATCAATTAAAAAAAAAGTTTGATCATGTAGAATTGGCTGCTTTGGGGTCCAAAGGACCCCATATACTATACTTCCTGTAGGAGATGAAGAAATAAAAGGACCCTAAATTTAAGGAAAATATTAATTTGTAAAAAGCTTTTAAGAATAAATTACTGTTAGCGATGTTTTAGTCAAAGAAGGATCAGAGTAAATGAGCCATTCTGACCTTTGAAGCTATTCCTCCCATTCAAGATTCCTTCATTGTTGTGAAATTTGCTTTATTCTACCCAAAGGCAGACAGATTGACCATCAGTAGAAATTGTTGGCCATCTCCTACAGTCAGAGAAAGAGAAGCAAAAGAGAGTTCCCCTAGAATCACCTCGTGTCCATGGATTCCCCTCCAGCGCTCCTGAAGCCACACAAACATCAGTCCAATCCATCGGCCATGATCAGGAAGCCTTCAGCACCCTCTCACATCTCGGCTCCAATACCTGCTCCAATCAATTAAGACCTGGCTATTCCACAATTTAACAAAGATTATCCCATTTTGTTTTATATCCCTTTGTATTCTTAATTAACAAAAAGCCTACCAAGGCTAATTCAGAACTTTGCATTGAATCCAGCCTGAACACTTTTGAATGGCTCAGGTCTAATTATGTGACACAGCCAATTTGTTCAGCACTCCATTCCAACATAATTTTTTCCATCTTTTCATTGATTGCTTTATGCACTGCAATGATATAATTCCTTTCATATTCTCATGAATATAAACAAGAGTCCAAGCAACTTGGCTCACTGTTTTATGATCTTATCATCTTTATCATTCTGATAAAGGTGCATAGTAAGTATATCCTAGCAGAGAAACAGCACTCTGAACCAAACTCAATTTGATGTAATCAGAGCGTTTTCCTACTGTGCAGTAAACATTGGCAGTATTTTCAAACATATATACATTTTAATGTCTTTACTGTCTACCTCAATTAGAGTACTGATTTGGTTAGTTCAGAAAACAGATGGTTCTCCCTGAACACCTGAATCAATGATTTTTTTTTAAATGTAATTGTGTACTTGATGGAAAAGACATAAATCTGTCTACAGTGGGTAAGGAAATGAAAACACTTCGCTTTTCAGGACATAATCAGGAACGTATACTTTAACATGTCTGGGTCTTCAGTGGAAAACCTTAAATTGATCTGATTTAAAGCAATTCTTTCATTTTTTTTTTAGTTGCTTTATTTCCCAATATTTATTAGTCATCCATCAATTCTTGACTCATTATATGGGTGCATTGTTCTTTTGCATATTTCGGTATAAGTTGACCTTTTCTCACTCTCTCTCTCTCTCTCTCTCTCTCCTCCATTCCCATTCCCTTCCTCTCCCACACCCTCCCATTTCTTGTGAAAAGCATTGAACACAAAAACCAAAATGTAAACAGTGTGCAAGAATGTTAGTACCTGAAGAAGAGATTTTGTAGAGTTTGAAACCTGCTTTTCATGATACATATACATCAGGACAATTGTAGGGTCCTCTATTAAAAAGACCGATTCTATCAAAATTGGCCATCTAATTGCTAGATATCTTGTGTATTGTACAGCAAGTAAGAGACAGTAAACAAAGGTGCAGAGTTAAAGTGTAGAGTTACAGAGATAGATACTTAGTAGGAACAAAGGCAATATAATTTTAATATTTGGGGGTACATTCAGAGGCCTGGTATCAGTGGGCAGAAACTGTCCTTGAACTTGGTAGTGCAAACTGTTATATTTGTGGATTCTCTACTTGACTAGACGTTGGTCAAGAGAATGTGGCTGGGATGGAATGAACCTTCTCATTTGTTGATTACTTTTCCCAAGTGGAAGAAGTTATGGATGGAGTTGATACAATGGGGGTGGGGCATGGGGGGAGGGAATGCATTATGCCCTGAGCTGTGTTCGCAACCCTCTGCAGTGTCTTGCAATTTTGAGTTGAGCAGTTCCCATACCATGGAATGATGCTCCCTGCCAGGATACTTTCAAAGTTGCAGCTGTAGAAGTTTTTTAAGGGCTGTTGTTAATGTGCCAAATTTCCTCAGGCTCTGTGGAAGTATTTTCTTGCCAATTGCATCAATGTGGTTGGACTAGGACAAGCCACTGGAGACGTTTACACTAAATAACTTAAAAGCATCTACTATTTCCACTGTATCACTCTGTCCCTCTCCTGGTAGTCTATAACTGGCTCTTTGGTGTTGTTGGCATTTGAGGGAAAATTTATTGTCCTGGCGCAAAGACATTGGACCCACCATCTCCCTTCTGTACTCCGACTCACTGTTGTTAGAGATCCTGCCTACAATAGTGGTTTCATCCACAAATTTATGAATGGCATTGGAACTGTGTTTAGCCATGCAATTTTGGGTGTGCACAATGTATGATTGGGAGCTCAGATTACACAATAAATGAGAGAATAGTGAAAGGAACAGGAGTATTTGGGAGTACACACCCATGCATTTATTAGTTTAAATATTAAATATTTAAGACAATATCAGTGGAGAGAAATGCTAAGTTCACACTGCAGATCAATGAACTTTGAAAGGGACTGGATAAAGTTCTGATATGCATGAGGACAGGGGAGAAAGGATATAATGTACTGAAACAGTGCAAATACTGGAAACTTGAATCAAATGTGATGCTTTAAAATACCCGACAGGTCTGGAATCATCTGTGAAGAGAGGAAACCTGAGTTAACATCACAAGTTGGTGACTTTTCATCAGAACTGGATAATACTATTGCAGACTGGAAAGGACAGTTACATGACACTACTCAATGTGATATCAAATCTAAACAGTTGTCATGTGCTTTGTTGCAATGTGGGATATTTATTCCTTGGGCAGCTTTGGACTTCACTCAAACAGTGCCACAGGTTTAAGAAAAGAAAATCAGAGTGGAAAGAAATGGAGAACAAAAGTGATAGGAAACAGGAATTTCAGGGTCACTCTTGTGGAATGAATGAAGATGGTGAGTCAACATATTTTGTTTCTTCAATGTGCAGGATACCTGGCTTTATCTGTTACAACTTAAAAGATATTAAAAAGGTCTAGTAGAACATGAAATGTCAGTGAGGCCACAATCATCCAGGACCCATTCCTGCTGTTGACTCTTCACCCTGAACCCACAAAAGTTGAGTGGAAGAAAGCATCTTGGCATTGACAAATAACATAAGCAGAATTATCAAGCTTAATATCTTCATAAATCATGTGGAATTCTAATCATTTCATGACCAAAAAAATGTGAGAGCTCATTACAAAGTTATAAATCTATGGGAGAAGATAGTTTACCTGAATTTTATAAAGAATTTAAAGATTTATTGATTCTTCCTTTTACGGATATATTAGGATAAGCAATAGTAACACATACCCTCCCAGAAACTTTCTCTACTGTGATAATAATGGTAATAACAAATAAAAAGACAGAGACCCTCTAAAACTATCATCCTATAGACCAATCTCCTTGTTAAATGTAGGCTATAAGATAATTGCAAAAATGTTAGCGAACAGATTGATGAAGTTTTTACCAAAATCGATAAATATGGATCAGACAGGATTTGTGAAAAAAAAAAAATCCATGGATAATGTAACTAGATTACTTAGTATTATACATTTAGCATAAAAGAGGGGAGATTTAAGTGTGGCAGTAAATATGGATGCACAAAAAATATTTAATAGATTAGAATGGAATTTTTTGTAAGGTTTTTGAGAGATTTGGGATGAGGCAGGGATTTATAAATTGGGTTAAAGCTTTACATAATAATCCTAAAGCTAAAGGTTTTGACATTGTTTTTGTTAACTAGATCTAGTAGGAAAGATGCCCTTTATCATCAGCTTTATTTATCTTATCTTAGCGATTGTACCTCTTGCAGAGTTGATTTGATCTGATCTGGATATTAAAAGTTTTAAGGTTAATCAAGAAGAATATAAAATTAATATATTTTCTGATGATGTAATGATTTATTTGATGGAACCAATAGATCTCCCTTGCAAATTATATTAAAGATTGGGAATTCCAGGTTATAAAGTGAATTGGGATAAAAGTGAAATTATGCTCCTTACTATAGGGAATTACATTCAATGTTAACAAATTACTAATTTCAAATGGCCAATGAATAAGATAAAACATTTAGGCATATGAGTACATAACAACTTATATGTATATAAATTGAATTATGTACATTAACTTAAGAAAATTGGTGAGGATTTGAATAAGTGGAAGATGTTACTGATAACACTATTAGGTAGAGTTAATTGCATTAAAATGAATATATTTCCTAGGGTACAATATTTATTTGAAACATTACCAATAATGATACCACAAAAGTTTTTTCAAGAAGTAAATAAATTTATTAAATGTTGAGAGTTTCTTTAGACAAACTGACATGGAAATTTGAGTTAGGAAGTTTGCAAATACCAAATTTAAAAAAAAAATGATTATAAGACAACTCAATTGAGATTTTTGACTTTTTTTTTGATGAGGAAGAAAAACCAGCATGGATTAAAATAGAAATTGATAAAATAGGAGAGAGGAAGTCGGAAGATTTTAATATATGAATGAGAATTGAAGTTATTATCTGGGGAGAGGAAAGCACCTGTGTTGAAACATTTGATTAATATTTGGAATAAAGTAAATGACGAAATTGGAATGAGGAGTGCTGTCTTGTCTAAAATGCCTTTGATATAAAATTGACTTATTTTCAATGGATAATCCATTTTTAAATATTTGGTCTCAGAAAGGAATTAGATAATACAGAAGATTGTTATGAAAGAAGACATTTAATGTCATTTGAACAATTAAAGAATAATACTCTTTTTTTAGGTATTATTAACTGCGGGCTTATTTAAGAGATAAATTAGGTCCGATAATTCTATTACCAGAGTGTGGTGATTTAGAATTGTTGATACGTAGTAGATGTATCAAGAAATTTATTTTGGCTATATATACTTTATTGCAGAAGGGGACTTTTAAACAGGATGCATAGGTCTAGACAACATTGGGAGACAGATCTAAGTACTAATATTGCTGAAATAAATTGGTCAGATTTGTGTCAAGATAGTAGGACAAAGACTATAAATGTAGATATTCAATATAATTTTTTTACATCAATTATATCTTCCACCACAAAAGTTAAATAAGTTGAAGTTAGATTTATCCAATCAGTGTTTGAGATGTGGTCAGGAGGTAAACACTTTTTTTTTACATTCTACTTCATCTTGCCTCGAAGTGAGACATTTTTGTCAAAATTGGCAATTTATTTTGAACAGGTTATAAGAATTAAATTCCCATAAAATCCAATGTTATTTTTATTAATAAATATTGAAGGGATAAAATTGAAATTGCATATATATATATATATATATATATAAATAATTTATAAAGATTGTCTTAACAGTAACAAGAAAATGCATAGGAGTAAAATGGAAATCAGACACCCACCTAGATACAGAGCGATGGTACGCAGCAATGCATAGTTGTGTTCCTTTGGAAAATATCACTTATGATCTGAGAAATAAGAAAGAAGCATTTTTGAAAATTTGGTGCCTGTATTTACACATTGAGGGAATTAATTTATAGACTCATTGCTTAAGCTTAAAACCTTGTTAATTTCCTTGGATGCATCACCTACGGCTCCTAGAACGCTTCCACCAGCGTTGTCTCTGCTCCATCCTCAACATTCATTGGAGCACTTTCATCCCTAACGTCGAAGTACTTGAGATGGCAGAGGTCGACAGCATCGAGTCCACGCTGCTGAAGATCCAGCTGCGCTGGGTGGGTCACGTCTCCAGAATGGAGGACCATCGCCTTCCCAAGATCGTGTTATATGGTGAGCTCTCCACTGGCCACTGTCACAGAGGTGCACCAAAGAAGAGGTACAAGGACTGCCTAAAGAAATCTCTTGGTGCCTGCCACATTGACCACCGCCAGTAGGCTGATATCGCCTCAAACCGTGCATCTTGGCGCCTCACAGTTTGGCGGGCAGCAACCTCCTTTGAAGAAGACCGCAGAGCCCACCTCACTGACAAAAGGCAAAGGAGGAAAAACCCAACACCCAACCCCAACCAACCAATTTTCCCCTGCAACCGCTGCAACCGTGTCTGCCTGTCCCGCATCGGACTTGTCAGCCACAAACGAGCCTGCAGCTGACGTGGACATTTACCCCCTCCATAAATCTTCATCCGCGTAGCCAAGCCAAAGAAGAGAAGATTAAAAGATATAAATGACTAATGCTGCATGGTGAGGAGGACCCTCCAGCAACTAGGTTTCTATTCTTGTTTTCTTACTTTACTCTTTTTCTGTCTTTTCATGCTTTTATTTCATTTCTTTTTCTTTCCTTTTCTTGGGGAATGTTTGGGGGAGAGGGTTGGGATTTATTTCAGCATGTAATGGATTTGATATTAATATTTGACTATTACATTTTATATTTGGTTATGATTACATGTGCAAAAAACTTTGAAATAAAATTTTCAAAAAAAAAGAAATCTTTTTGCCATGGTGGATGTCAGGAGTCTGGTGTGAAACACAGAAGTCTGCAGTCTCTGTTTGGCAGTCGTGCATATGGTGTGGCATGCCTGTAGGAGCTGGTTCAGACTCCTCAGAGCCGCGAAGCTGGAAATGGCCAGGGAGAGATGACATTAGATCACCCATTCTGCCAAAAGTTTTGAAGGATTTTGAAGAAAGCATTTATGGTTCTTCTCCAATGTTTATGGCATGCCTTTTCTAAGTTAGCCATGCTTCTGAAATATTCAGCCAAGCAAGGAATCATTGATGTCCATCGAGCCTTGCTGCAGGTTTTAAATCTGAGTCTTTAAGCACTCTCTACTCCAATCACCGAAAGTCAAAACTGGGAGATTTGAAGTATTGGTTGGATTAATTCACTCCTGCCTTTTCTGACAAGTGGCCCTTTAGAAATATTTTTGTGTTTGATCTTGGAACTTTATTGTTGAAGTGTTATATGGTGTGGTGGCAAGTTGGTGAAGGACTTTTCACATTTCTTAATCGGAGCTTCAGTGTAAAAATCAACAATGATTTGGAGCCTTGCTTTTGAGTGTGTACATAATGATTATAGTGTACTATAAATCAGATGTGGTGGTGGAGTTGATCTTGGTTATGGAATGGAAAAAAGCACTGGAGATTGTATATATGAGTGACTTCCTCTGCTGGGATTGATTCTTTCAAGCTGAATAGACTGAAATGAGATATATTCATACAAAGCTGGCAGTCCCAGACAGGATAAAGAGAAATGACCCATTTTCCTCAGCATTACAATCAATGCTGGGAGACAGAGCTTTAAATTAAGTGGTAGAAGAATAGAGAGAGTTGAGGGAAAAAAAATCCCTATGGCATGTGGGGACCTGGAACTCACTGTCTAAAATGTGATGAAGGAAGAAACTGAAATGTATTTTTTTTAAGACCTAATCTATTGAATTAATCTGGTTCATTTTGGCCTACATAGAGGTGATGTGCCAATTTGCCTCCAATGCTATTAACTCCACGATTGTATAATCTGTTAAAAATATTGTTTTTTTTAAAAAATGATAGAACAAAAAAATGCCTTCACGCACAAAAGAAAACAATTAACACTGGGTCAGGTGGTGCTGAAGCCAACCTGGCTTTGATGATTCCCGCCACATTAGACACCACAGCCACACAATTTTTTTGGCTCTCTACTTGTGCCATAGTTAGCACTTACTAACTTATGAAAGTGTTTTGTCAGATACATAAGTGCATTTTTCAAATGCACTGAAATATGCCATGGGACAAAAATGAGAAAATAATGAGTTAAAAAAGAACTAATTTAAGGCCATAAATCTCTCGTATCATATTGTTCAGAAATTCTGGTGGCTTGGCATTTGGCTCACTAATTAACCTGGAATATTTGCCAGGGAACCAGAGAGTGAGTGGGGCATGCAGCAAGAGCTGGGCCCAAATCCAGACTGGGCCAAGACTGTGGCTGAAACTGGGGTTGGGGTCCAGGATGCCAGGGGTCAAGAAGATGGGTAGCTTTGCAGTGATAAAAAAAATGAATTCATTTTCAAAGGCACTGGGATGATCAATGCTTTGGGTCATGGCCCTGTATCAGGACTGGTGGTGTAGGGGGAAGATAGCCAGTATATAGAAGTGAGAGGGAGGGGTTAGACAGAGGCTGGTAGGGGTTAAATAGAACCAGATATGGAGAAAAAGAAGCAGATAAGGAAGGAGTAGGGAAAGAGTAAGGCAGAGGTTGATGGATGATCGGAGGAGTCAGATAAGGAAGGCATGATGGCAAATGAAACCAGGCAGGGGATGGGATATAAAAGGCAAAACAAGAAAAAAAAGAAAGAAAAAAAATCCTATGGATGAGTATGTGGGTGAAGGGAAGATGGTATCATGTGGAAGGACAGTAATGAGCAATACTGGGAGTAGGATAGGGATGGAAAAGATGAATGAAGGGAGGGAGAACCAGGAATGACAGGTGTGAATGGGAAAGGAACACAATGATGTGGATTACCTATTATTAGAAATGCATGTGTTGCATTGGAGACTGTCCAAGCACATTATGAGATGTTCTGAAGGACAAGATTAGACAGGTCAGTGTGTAAATGTATGGAAGAGGAGTGACTTGGAGTTGCAAGCTCAAACATGTCCACTGCAGATCAAGTGAAAGTGTTCTGTAAAATTGTATGTTTGTAACTACTGGAGCCAGAGTTGTAAGTGCTTGTGTATTTTCTGTTCCCTATAAATATCATCAGATTCACTGGGAATTTATTACTTCTAACACTTGCCCTGGTAAGAAGATGATTAATTAATTTTACGTGGTGGAGGAACAAACCTTAATATAAACAGTGAGATGAATGCAATCTGTACACAGCAAAAACTGCAGAGTGTAGCGTGTTATTATTCAGAAATGTTGGCAAGAATAAGAGTTTGAGTCTCCACCCTTCTGTTAGCATTTGTGTTGGCGTCAGTGCCAAGTTAGTGGTTGCCCTTCAAAAGCTTTCACAGCAGGATCAATTTGTGTTGACGCAACCACTGAGGTTAGAGGGATATCTCCTTTCTCACAATATTTCGGGCATTGTCCTGTTTTTCTCTCCTTTATTTCTGGATGTTCCGATGATGTTGTACACACCCCAATGATTTACACATGCACGCACTTCTATAAAATTATTGTTTAGTTCTTGACAGTCTCCACTGTTTGTACAAGAAACACTATACTATTAATACAGGGTTGAAATTCACCTAACTGTGGTAATCCATTGCCTTATAATTTAGGCTATTACATTTCAAATGGTTGAAGCTTTGCTGATCTCCAAATGGGTTTCTTTCATTCGCTGTAGTGGTGGGGGTTTTTGGTTCATATTTCCACAAAACATAGACATACAGCTTTTAACATAGGAAAATCCTGAAAAATCACATTTTTGAATGATTCCCTATTGTACGAGTTTTTTTTCTGGTGACCTAATCACCAGACACCTAATTTCAAAATTATTTGAGGATTATTGCTCCCCCAAAAGTGAAATAAAATAGCTGTTTACCAGAAATCTACATTCCTGTGTGAATTTATCTATATTGTGTATTTAAGCTGTATTTTGGCTTGTGTTTATTTTACAGTTTATAGGTTCAGGGAGTGTGCCAAACAACAGGAGAATTTATCAATTCAATTCATATCAAGGACTCCTCCTCCTCTCATCTGCCAGAGGAACCAGCACAAAATAACATTGGCATACACGTTCCCTCACCATCAATTTTTTTTGACCCTGAATTTGTTTTGAACCTCTTTGTGTGACAATACCTTAGCAAGTATGTCATCAGTTTCAGTAGGTATTATGATGAACTACTGGCAATACTAGTAATACCACTATTGGCTTGTTTTTCCCCTGGTTTGATTGCATGGAATGATGGAAATGTTTTCCAGCTGCAGAACAAAGTAACCTCTTGCACAACTTTTCACCAAAAGATATGAGAACCGAAGGGCTCTATTACTTACCCAGTGCAGTAAGTGCCATTATACAATTGATCTGTTCTGGAAAGTTTAATGATCAGAATGGTTAAGAAACATTTTAATGCAACAATTTGTAATTTATACTTCTACAACAGCTAAATATTCAATCATAACTCGTCATAAAGCTAAATGAAAAAGTAAGGTTCAATCACTCCAATGCAGTTACATAACATCAGTTCATGGCTTGGAGAGCTAGAGAGCAGTATGAGCAATGCCCATGCATGTGATAAAGAAACTATCTCTTTCTCACAAACTGCAACAATTCTACCTGGAGCAAGATGGAAGTATTGTTTCTATTGGGAGGCCTAGGTCTTGGCAAGGAAATAAATGCCAAGAACATTAAATACAAGGCCAGCACATTTACTTCCATCAAGCTCCATACATTAAGAAAGGGAGTTCAGATTTTAAATTTACCAGCTGTTCTTGAAAATGTCAAAAAAAAGAGAAAGGTGACGAATCATGCAAAACATTAATTCTAATAATGTTAATTATGAAAACGGAAAATTGTTGTGACCCGTCAGGGACTAAAAGGCAATTTTATTCAATTAAAGTTTTTTTTGAGACCCAAGAAATTAACCTCCAAAATAGAAAGGCATTGATCAAATCTGCTCTTTTAACATCCTATTGAATAATATAAACATGGTAATATTTCAAAAGAAACAGAATTGTATGACAACTCCAGAGAAATCAAATGTGTGGCATAGAAAAAGAAAGTGCAGAAATTAAATAAATCAAGTTCTTTAGTTAAAAAACAGGAAGAAAGTAATAAGATAATTTGGCCTTTGATTCCATGGTCCATGACTGATTTTATAAAGACTTGACAGGCTGGAAATCTCTAACAATTGCACACCTAATGCCATGGATGCCCACTCCTACCCGAACCCTGGCTGCCAACAAGACGGTACTTCCTGACGCCACAGCCGCCCACTCCTAACTGGGTCCCAGCTACCAACACGATGGCACCATTGATGCCATGGCAACCTACTCCAACCCGGTCCCCAATCAGAGTCACCAGAGCTGCTGATGTCTCGATTGTCAACTCCCAACACAGACAGCTACCTGCAGGAGAAGACGCTGGATCCTCTCTCTCATTCGCACCACGTGGCTCCCGACATAGACTGCACTGGAGTCCTGATCTCGCTGCTTGATCCCACTTATTTATCCTCCTCACTACTCCTTCACCTCTCCCTACTCTACCCCATCTCCCCCTCTCTAACTCCCTCCTCTCCCCAACGATCAGACCTGATCTCTTGACCCCCTACCCCCCCGGCTACCCTCGCCACTCCTGCCTCTGACCTCCCCCACTTTCCCACCTCCACCTTCTGATCTCCTCCCCCTGATCTCCCCACCACTTCCTCTGCCCTCCCTAACCCCTCTCCCCCCATCAACCTCCCTCACCTACCATCTCAGCCCTTAGACTTCCCCAACCCTCCACCTCCCCCACCCCCCAACACCCTCCACTACACCAAGCCCCACTTTGACCCCTGCTTGGTTTTTACTATCCCCTCAAACCTTCCCCTCTCTGAGATGGAGTGTTTAATCTTCAGTAGAGGCCTCACCTTCTTCCCCTCCACCAACACCTCCATGAGTTCCACGGACGCCATGATGCCGAACCCTTCTTCCATCGCCTCAATCTCCAGGCTCACTTCCATAGCCGTGACTCTTAACCCCCCCCCATCTAAGACACCTTCTCTCACTTCAAGTGTTCTTCCAATTCATGGATACCTTGTCCTAGCCAGCTAGCTGCTCTGGATCTTTTTTATTTCCAACTGCCGCTATGACATTAATTGTCTCAATATTACCATCCTTGTCTCATACTCCAACCTCACTTTCTCAGAACACTCTGCCCTCCACTTTCTCCGCATCAGTCCCAACCTCACCATCAAACCTACAGATAAGGGTGGTGCAGTTGTGGTCTGGCACACTGACCTCGACCTTGCTAAGACCAGTCGAATGCTCTCAGATACCTCCTCCTATCGTCCCCTCCCACAGGACCCCACCACTACACATCAAGCCATTATCTCCAACACCTTCTCCAACCTCATCACCTCTGGTCACCAAAATCATTTTCTCCCACCCCTGCACTGCCTTCTACCCAAGATGAACAAACCCAACCATCTGGACAGACCCACTGTTTCTGCCTGCTTCTGTCCCACTGAACTAGTTTCTTCTTACCTTGACTCTATCTTTTCTCCCCTGGTCTAATCCTTCCCCACCTACATCTTTGACAACTCACATGCCCTCCATCTCCTCATTGACTTCAGATTCCCTGAACCAGACTGCCTCACCATCATGATGGATGTTCAATCTCTTTATACCTTTATCCTCCACACAAAAGGTCTGAAAGCTCTTCACTTCTTCTTAGACCAAAGACCCAACCAGTCACCCTCCATCACTACCCTCCTCCACCTGATAGAACTTGTCCTCACTCTAAATAACCTCTCCTTTAACTCATCCCACTTCCTCCAAATCAAAGGACTAGCCATGGGTGCCCCCTTGGGTCCCAGCTATGCCTGTCTGTTTGTGGGCTTTGTGTAGCAATCCATGCTGCAAGCCTACACAGGCAAGACCCCTCAACTCTTCCTTCAATATATCAACGACTACATTGGGGCTGCCTCAAGAGCTTGTCAATTTCATTCACTTCATTGCCAACTTCCACCTGGTCCATCTCCAAAAGCACTCTCCCCTTCCTGGACTTCTCTGTCTCCATCTCGGTGGACAAGCTTTCCACCAACAGTACTACAAACCCTCTAACTCACACAACTACCTGGACTATACATCCTCACACCCAGTCCCCTGCAAGGATTCCATCCCCTTCTCTCAATTTCTCCATCTCTGCTGAATCTGTTCCGAAAAAGATGAGGTCTTCCAGTCCAGATCTTCCAAATGTCTTCCTTCTTCCACTAATGTGGCTTCCCCTCCACCACCATCAACTCAACCCTCATATGCATCTCCTGCTCATCTGTCTTGGCCCTCTCCCACTAGACTCAACAAACATAGAATCCCCCTCATCCTCACTACCACCCCACCAGCCTCTGCATCCAACATATTATCTGCCAGAATTTCACATTTTTCCTTCTCCTCCCCCCTCGCCCCACCACAGGAACTGTTCCCTCCACGATTCTTTTGTCCACTCATCCCTCCCCACCCATCACACCCTCACCACCTTTCTCTGTGCCTGTAGGAGGTGCAACATTTGTGCCCACACCTCCTCCCTCACCATAGTCCAATGCTGCAAACCGGCCTTTCAAGTGAAAGAACACCTCACTTGTACATCCAGAGGACTTATCTACTGCATCCAGTGCACCCTTTGTAGCATTCTCTACATTGGAGAGACTGGTTGCAGAGTGAGATTGCTTCACTCAGCACCTTCTCTCTGTTTGCAACCACGGTGACCTCCCAGTGGCCAACCACTTCAATTCCAATTCACACTCTTGTGTTCACATGTCTGTCCATGGCCTTGCATACTATCCCACCCTGGCCACCTGCAGATTGGAGGAACAAAACCTTATTTTCTGTCTGGGCACTCTTCAGCCAGATGGCATTAACATTGACTTAAATGTTTTCCATTAAACCTGCTTGCTTTTCCACCTCCCCCTTTTCCTGTCCTTCCAGTTCTTCTACCCGCCAAGCCTTCTCTCCTCCCTCCCCCCACCATGGCTGCTGTCCCCTCCCCAGTCCTCCACCTATCATCTCCTGCCTTTGCAACCCCCTTCTTCCCCCCTCCCACTCTTTTGTTTTGGATGCCTGCTGGCATTTTCTCATACTTTGATGAAGGGCTCAAGCTCGAAACATCAGTTATGTCTCTTTACCTTTGCTACGCTAAGGATACTTTGACCTACTGAGCTTCTCCAGCATTTTGTGTATTTTTTTAACTTCAACCACCGTGTCTACAGAATTTTGTGATTTACTATCAACAATTTATTAGTCATTGAATGTTTATGTAGAATTTATAAACAATAACAGGAGCAGGCAATATAGAATCCAGATCGTTCAGTATCTAAAAGGATGGAAGCTTGGTGTCCCGCTACCACTTTACTTAACAATGCAATTATGATCACGAGAAATGAGAAAGTTTGAAAATGTATGGACCATCATATACCTCTGAAAAATGTTGTACAGGGCTGTATTTGCAATAATTTGTGATCTCATATTGATAAAATGTATTTCTTTGGTCAAAATGTTTGAAAAGCCGGAAAATTTTACCTGAAGGATAAGAATAAAATATTTTTATTCTCTCACATTAATAACTGAACATTCAGCTGCTCATTTATTTATCCTTGAAGTCATTGGAAAATAGCATAAGCACTGAGGGCATGTTCTAACTAAATATCTCAGATCTGAAACATCAACAGGTGACCTTCTTCCAGCACTTTTTTGTCTTTATGTTCGATTTTCAGCATCTGCAGCTTTCTTTTAAAAATGTGATGCATTGAATATGCTGTTTAAGAAATGTTGCGCTTGCCAAATGACACCTCACCCAATATGAGGAATGAAAAGATTATAGTTAAAAATTTTAAAAAATGATAAAATTTAGAAATTGATAGATGGATTAACTCCAGTATAAAAATATGGATGTTAAATACTACACCAATTATACAATTTCCAAAAATTGGACCATTTCAAAAGTCAGATTAAATAGATCAAATTTATCAACACTTCCAATGGTGAACATATATTTAGGAAGTTAGACCCATTCCATCAGCAGGCTGGGTAGTCAGTCTTAAATTAGACAGGAAGCTTGGTATTGAAACCCTGACCACAAATTAGAAGTTATCTGGAAATTGAAAATATGGTTGTCAAAAGACAAGATCTTTGCCATGTTGAAGGGACAGGTTTTCACAGATGGATGAACATTATTCATCAAACCACCTTTGAAATCTGGAGATGATGAAATGTGAAAGCTGGCTATTAATTTCCAGATGATCCCAATTTAGTAAGTTCTTAGTTTAATTACTCAATTACTTTTTTTCCCCTCCCTGGTTTGATTCTTATTTAGGTGAATCCAATTAGTGAGCACCCTTAATCCCCAAGACATATGCCTCCAGACATGCTGACCACTAAAAACTTTGGACAGAATGCACATACACTGAATGAATATGTTGTGCATGCTATCTGAAACATGATATTCACCGTGAAGAGATTCCCCACATGATCTATTATAAGATGCAAATTGAGAAAATGGAAATCTTTCCTTTTTATTGTAAAAGTCTTACTTCTTTAGGAGTCCTTATTCAAGGGAATCCAGAACATTGCTGTACAAGAGATCCCACTTATTTCTCACTAAAATCAATGGAGACCAAATCCATCCTTTGATATTGAAGTTCTGGACGAGCTCTTTGATCCTGAGGTGATCAGATGACTTGGTAAGGGTCTGCTATGGCTCGTTCAAATGAATCTATGGTGAGGAAGTTGAGAGTCAATGTGACTTCATTCTCCCTGAAGTGAGTATTCCAGCATTAGGAGCTTGGTTGAAGACCTTATTGTAGCACATGACATCTCAGTAATGTCAGCTTTTATGTTATTGTATAATTTAATTTTGAAATTATAATTTAGTTTACGCTGTTGTTGCTGGTGTATCTTAAGTGCCTGTGTGGCTACAGCAAATAATAATTTTGGTGCATCTGAACTTATTGAACTCATGTTTATGGAAAAGCTCATGTCATATCATACATTACAATCTCAGGAGATTCTCTAGGTATGGGCCCTTTACTGAAGGACACATCTTTTACCTCCAATATCAAAGTCCATAATCTACCTTCAGCAGTCCACCACACAATATGATGCCTTGAGTAGTGGATTGTCACTGTAGAGTCATTCCCAAGGCACGTTTGGAATGAACGAATTAGTAGCAAACTGTTAGAGTAAGCGCTCTCAATCAATTAAAACATGGCTTATGAAGAATGAAAAGTGCCTTCAATCGTTCTTAAACTTCCCATTCCAACTCTTGACGACAGCAGAACAGAGCTTAGAATAGCAAAAAGATCTATTGATGCTGTCCATGATGGTCAATACATTAATATTTTTTCCTCCACTTCCTATCAGTGCAGATTAGATGAATAATGACATAATAAGCTGTGCATCCAATGCTCAGGAAAGGTCTGGCACACTATTGCAAATCGCATGTGAGAGTGTCTGGTCAAATTTCACAAATGGCACAATTTTATTTGAAAATAATCATGCATAATATCCGTTCTGGCAACATCCAAATGCATGTATGTCCGTGGTCCCATAAGGTTCTAATAGAGTTTAGAAATCCCAATTGGAGAATGGGACGTCACAGACATAAATGGACAAAGCGAATGTAATAGCTTCCTATATGCAACACATGTATCTCATCTCTTGTACACCAAGTGATTGTGTAGCCAGGCATATAATGATACAGTACATATAAAACCTATAATACATAGGTGTTTATTATGACTATCAAGACATATGTTGCTGGCTTATGTATGTACTGTACTTTCTATCATTATTTTAATGTGAAGAGTATATGCTTCGACTCGAAGGTAGCAGGATCCAATCTTGAGTATTGCATGTCTCTTGAGCGTTGTAGTGTTATCTCTCTCTATTTAATTTACCTTTGAAAATATTGCAGGTCAATTCAGGTACACTACAGTTTTCCATATAACTTTGGTAAGTATGAAACATGGTGTTCGCACAATGCTAAAATCTCATAACATCCTATTTCACATAACATATCATGCACATTAAGCACTGCATGACTGTACTGTGTTAAAAATTGGTGCAATGCAATATAATTTCTATCCATTCATGCTTCTCATGTTTGTTTAACAATGGACCTTTGTGTAGCATTGCACTTCAGCGGAAATTCTCAACTCAGGTTTAGAGTAGGACTGAGTAACCTCGCCTGATTCAAACTGCATGTAGGTAATAAAGTACTTGGAAAACATAAAAATAGATTTAGATGAGCCTGCTAGCATGGTGCAAAACAATAAAATGTTAAAACAGAGAGAATTTTCATCTTCAGTAAGATGGTTTCCAGTCAATCATTTTCAAATGCTGCACCACAAAATAAAAACCCATAAGACAGGAGTGGACAACCTATGGCCTGTGATCCAAATATATCCGGCCCACAACCCAATGCAAAAGTACCACATGCACCCGGCCTGCTGATAAAAGAACAGGCAATGTGTTCCATTCCTACATCTGTCCTTAAGTCAAATTTGTATGTAAGTTGGAACAGATCGTTAATGCATTAAAATATGTTCAGCTATTGATTTCCTGGTGTTCTCAGCTGAATAGAAGCAAAGAACAGTTCCTACATGTCACACCTTCCTATCTACTCTCACCTCTATTTTATTATTTATAAACTTGAAGCTTTTTGATATTATTTGCAAGTTGCTTTTAAAGTTCATCTTTTCCCTCCTTTTTTGGTTACCTTCTGAAAGTTTTAAAAAACTTCCCAATTCTCCCTCTTCCCTTTAATTTTTGCTTCCTTGTATGGTCTCTCTTTTGCTTTTATGGTGGGTTCGACTTCCCCTGTCAGTCATAGTTGTGATATTTTCCCATTTGAATATTTCCTCTTTTTTGGTATGTATCCATCCTGCACCTTCCCCATTTCTTGCAGAAACTCCATCCATTGCTGCTCTGCCTACTTCCCTACTAGTGCCCCCCTTTCAATCTATTTTGGCCAGTTCCTCTGTCAAGCCACTGTAATTCCCTTTACTCGATTGACCTTTGTTTCTCCTTGTTAAATCTCAAATTGATCTCAATCATATTGTGATCACTATACCCTAATAGTTCCTTTACCCAAAGCTCTCTAATCACTTCTGGTGCATTACACAGCATCCAATCCAGTACAGCCGATTATGGCTCATAACAAACTGCTGTAAAAATCCATTTTGTTGGCATTCTACAAATTCTCTCTCTTGAGATTCATTTCCAAACTGGTTTTCCCAATCTACTTGCATGTTAAAACCCCTCATTTCAACCATAACATTGTCTTTCTGACACATCTTTTCTATTTGCTGTTGTAATTTGTTGCCCACATCCTGGCTACTGTTTGGATGTCTGTATATAACTGGCAGCAATGTCCTTTTACTCTTGCTATTTCTTAACTTAACCCACAATGATTCAATTTATTCTGATTCTATGTCACCTCTTCCTAATAGTTTAACATTATTCTTTACCAATGGAGCCACGCCACCTCCTCTGAATATCTGCCTATCCTTTTGATACACTGTATCCTTTGACATTAATCTCCCATTGACATTAATCTCCCAATGACATCCATCCTTTAACCATGACTCTATGATGGCCACAACATCATACCTGCCAATCTTTACCTGAACAATCAAGTCATTCACTTTATTTTTTTATTCTGTGTGCATTTAAATACAAAACCAGCTGTCCTTACCTGTGCATCAATTGTCTCTTCCTCTTCACCCTGGTTCCCACTCCCTGCAAATTTAGTTTAAATCTCCCCAATATCATTTGCAAACCTCCCTGCCAGGATATTGGTTCCCCTCCAGTTCATTTACAACCATTTCACTTGTACCGCCACTCCTTCCCACAAAAAGTTTCCAATGATCCAAGAACTTGAAACCCTGTCCCCTGCACCACCTCATCAGCCACATGTTTGTCTGCGCTATCTTCCTCTTTTGAACTTCCCTATCATGGCACCAGGAGTAACCCAGAGATTACTGCTGTAGGTCCTGCTCTTCAACCTCTTTGTTAACTCTCTTAGCTTATTTTGCAGGACCTTAACACCACTCCTGGCTATGTCATTAGTGCCAATATGTACCAAGACCTCTGGTTACTCACTCTCCCATTTATTAACATTCTGCAATGACTCAGAAACATCCTGGACCTGAGCATCCTGGAGGCAACACATTATCCTGGTATCTCCTTTCCAGTGCAGTATTTCCTGTCTGTTCCCCTAACTATGGAGTCCATTTTGAATATCGCACTACCTGACTTCATTCACTTCTGAAACTCAGCCAACCACAGTGTTGTTGGTCTGTCTGTTGGCTTGCCCAGATAGGTCATCCCCCTTAGCCATATCCAAAGGGGTTTCCTTGTTGTTGAGGGGAAAGAACACAGGGTGATCCTTATTCACTACATTCCACTAATAAGCTTGCCTTTTCCCCCTTCCCCCGTTTAACTAGTTATTCCAGTTCCTACTTCCTTTCTCTCTCCACCTAGCCTAGACTCCTCCTCCCTTCTTGTAGTGTTCCCCCCCACCAATCATCTCCCACCCTCACCAACCACCCCTCCCCCCCACTTTTGTACAAACATCTGTCATGTTCCCCCACACCTTGATGAAATGTTGGTGATGTATCTTTACCTTTGCTACATAAAGTCACTGTTTGACCTGCTGAGTTTCTCCAGCATTTGTGTGTTTTTTTCACTTAACCACGGTGTCAACAGAATCCTGTGTTTTATCTCTTTCTCGCCTTTCCTCTCTTGGTGTTAATCCATCTAGTAACTGAATCCTGCACTCTGGGTGTAATAACCTGCTTACTTTTAAGTCTTATCTATCACTAGCTCAGCTTCCTGGATTATCCTCAGTTTACCCAACTCCAGTTCCAGTTCCTTAATACATTCTTTCAGGACCTGGAGTTGGCTGCACTTCCCACCAGTGTAGTCTTTAGGGAAACTACCATGAATTATCTACTTTTCTACTCTAGGCTACCATGAAAAGATCTTACTTGACCTTACCTGTACCTGTAGTATATCCTCAACCTTTGCTCACCAAAGCCTCTTGAGCCAAAGCATTTAACTTTCCACTGCTAGACTGGCCACTCATATATTTGTCCACTCCACGCTGGTTGCTCCACTTGAGCTTCCCTTTTTTTTATTTGCGACTGGATTTATCTGTAGCACAGACTCCCACCAATCACTGCTCCACTTCACTTTTAAACTCCCCTGATACAAAGCGCAGCTCCTGGCACTCACCAGTTATTTATGATTAAAATTCATAGATTCAATTCCATTTTTTTTAGCATTTTTCCCATTAAAATGCTCGTCCATCTTTTCAGAATTAATTCACTTATTGATAGATAATGGTTATTTTGACAACTGTAGGACATAATTATGCAATATTTGCAGTCAATGGAAAGTGCTGCAGGATGTGAACAGCTTCAGTCTGTCTATAAAAGTTTTCAGCCAGCTTGTTTCCTGTTCTTTACTGGTATGACACAACCATTCATCATGTTGGATGCTACCAATATTTCATAGATAGAAATCATTTCCCTTTGCAAGATTTGCATGAAGGATTAATGAGTTCAACTCTGAAGAACTGATTGATCCATGTTTTCTTTTCCCACTATGCACATTATATCTGTAAAACAAGTTAATGTATCATTTTTATTTGTTCTTGGAACACAGACCAAAATGATCACACATGCTAATTGCAGCCTTGGGGAAAGAGTGAGGGAAAGAGGAAGGTGGGAAGCTGGGGAAATAGAAGAGTTCATCAGGTGATTAACCTGGTGAATCTTCATTTCCAGTTGTGAGATGTGCTTCCACATTATGTTCTACATCCATATAGCAATGCTAAAATATAAACATTCAGTTTTGTTTCTGTTCTCCTCATTTTGCTCTGAGGTAACATTATATTTGTGAATTCCTGAGTTATTAAACATTAAGGTTTATTGATTTGAATGCGTGTGACTAGTTTCAATTGTGACCGATGTATTTCAGGTAACCATGGATAGTAGGGCTGTTCTGAAACCAGGGGTAGTTTCCACAATGGCTCCAAGGGGAAGCACTGCATTTTAATGTCCTCCTGCCATTGCACACAAAGTGGCTGGAATCTGCATTGAATCCCCATGAAAGTTTGCTCAACAATTGCATAATAATGAAGTCATGCTGATGTTAAGTAATTGAAATGACATAGCTTAGAACATAGAACAGTGCAGGACAGGAACTGACCCTGTAATCCAAAATATCTATGGTAACCATGATATTAATTTAAACTTCACATCTATTGCATGTGCTATGTTCAGTCCAAGGATAGCCATTTTCATTGCCTTTAATACCGTAGTCCTCAGCCAATTCATCCCCATAATTTACGATCCTGGCACAGACCTCCACTGCTCCCTCCCCCCCCACAACTCCATTTTCAAATAGACTGATGACATTGAATTTCAAATAATTGATAAGAGCCAATGCGGAAAGGATATTGAAGGTTAAGTGGCTTGGTCTCTCAACATGAATAAGACAAAGGAGCAGATCATAGACCAGGAGAGCTCATATCCCATCTCCACATCAGTGGCACAAGTGGAGAAGTAAATACCTGTGAATAATCATCTCCAATGAATGAACTTAGACCAACCACATTGACTCAAATGTCACAAAAGACCAAGGAAGCTCAGCATATCCCCCATACTCATCAGGAACCATCAAAAGTCCACCATACTCGCTGGATGCTTCACAGTGTGGCACAGGAGATGCTCTGCCAAAGATCAGCTGCATAATAAAATTGTTGAGTTGAATGTTTTGTCTTTGAATTTTTTTTAAGAATCAAGTATGTTAATGAATTTTTTTTAAAAAGTCAGTGGTCTGTGCATCACTGGTAAAAGATATCCTGAAGTTGTCAGCGATTCCCAGAAGCTGCCAGCGATTCCTTTTTATGCCACAGACTGAAATGCTACAGTCTTCACAGGTACAAGCAACAAAGAATTCCTGTTACCATTATTGACAACATTGAGGCACAATTTGGTCTAATTGAGTTTTCACCTGTCAAACCAAATAGAACCTAATAAGATCTCAAACCATTATGTCTAACTTTGCTGGTTTTGATATTTTCTTAACTTTACATGTTGCATTTCATTTATGACATGATCATTGCTGAGCATGAAGGAACTCTTTCGAAGGCACTTGAAATCAATTCATTTGAAAAGAGTGTAAGCCAGTGCTGCAGAGATTGCTGGACACCACTTTGGCTATTTTCAACAAACCCAGCAAAGAAACTAATGTTCAGTAACAATTTCTTGAATGTTGGCTTACAGCTTACAGCTTGAGAAGAACTACATTCCGGCAATATTTTCTTCTATTTTGACAAATGTATAATCATTCTGCTCAACCATTACATATATTCTAGTAATTGATATTTTTTACAGCATTTCTGTTATATTGCTCAAATTGAGCTAAAGGATTTGTCTTTTGTAATCATTCAGGAGAAAGCATCAAAACAGCTTGTCTACTATATATATATGCTGTCGACAGCATCGAGTCCACGCTGCTGAAGATCCAGCTGCGCTGGATGGGTCACGTCTCCAGAATGGAGGACCATCGCCTTCCCAAGATCGTATTATATGGCGAGCTCTCCACTGGCCACCGTGACAGAGGTGCACCAAAGAAAAGGTACAAGGACTGCCTAAAGAAATCTCTTGGTGCCTGCCACATTGACCACCGCCAGTGGGCTGATAACGCCTCAAACCGTGCATCTTGGCGCCTCACAGTTTGGCGGGCAGCAGCCTCCTTTGAAGAAGACCGCAGAGCCCACCTCACTGACAAAAGGCAAAGGAGGAAAAACCCAACACCCAACCCCAACCAACCAATTTTCCCTTGCAACCGCTGCAATCGTGTCTGCCTGTCCCGCATCGGACTGGTCAGCCACAAACGAGCCTGCAGCTGACGTGGACTTTTTACCCCCTCCATAAATCTTCGTCCGCGAAGCCAAGCCAAAGAAGACTATATATATATATATATATATATATATATATATACTGACACTTAAGCACCTGGGGAAAACAAACATCTAATAAGTAGAATTGGCAATTGATAATTTGGAAACTAACAACATGTCGGAAAGGGAGTAGTTTTTAGCTGAAGTGACATACCTGTGTTTTAGCAATGTTGCTAAAATTAGTAAACTTGGGGGATGTGCTGGAGCTTTGCAGTACAAAAAAGATGGGGAGCTGGGCAAGGGGTGAATGTGAGATGGGACATTGAGCAATTGGGTGCCTCTCATTGTTGAAGGAAAACAGTGGTATAAAGGTTAAATCTAAGCTTATTGATAGATACCTGGACCTAGAAGATTACATTGGTGGATTCTTGGGACTAGATATTGACTTCAAAAGACAATCAGCAAGAACTTGTGTTACAAGATCAAACCATCAACCACAAAGAAGGGATATCACACAGGGGTAAAGATGAACAATTACTTTATTAACAAAAAAATTACCTTCAAACTTTAATTCAAAACCTCCCCTTTTATAACAATGCCCACTGGTTACTATTCAAATTTCTATAACAGTGCAAAACTAATAAGTTCCCCAGCCTAAATATAACAGACATAATTAAAGTCTAAGTTATATTTCCAACCAGCCCACAGAAAAACTTAGACTCAAACAAACACAAAACACATAAGACTCACAAAACTTCGATCTCAACGGAAGCAAAGATCATAAACAAAATTCAGTTTGTTTAGTCAACTGAAGCCAAAAGATCTTTGAGAGAGAGAGAGAGAGAGAGAGAGAGAGAGAGAGGGAGAGAGAGAGAGCACAAAATTGAAAGTTGTCTTCTTGTGTTGCTTGCAGAGAGAAGAACCATTGGCTGGGTCCGAATCCTTCTGGCTGCCTTCAGAATGTTCATCTTTTTTGAAATCCCAACATTCTAAACTGTCCTCCAGACCATGACTTATGCTCTGGGCCTTCTTCCACTCCACAGCAACCCCAGTGGTGGTTTATCATCCAAGTCCAGAAATTTTTAGATCATTTTCTGCACAGGCTCAGTCCGTCTCCCACTGTCTCAGCAGTCCACCTTCAACTTGGCTCTCTAAGGCAAACTGTCACTTTTTAACATAAAATAATACAACACATAGGCCAATACACAACACAGAACTCTGTAACACTTGATATAGTCACTGAGCTTGGGACCTTAATCACTTGAATCTGGTTGGGTGATATGTGATTTCATTTTGGTGCCTATGAAGTGGAGTTTGGGCACCGTCTCACCAGTATATTTTGCAAAGGACCTAGTGGAAGATTTAAGCTTGGACTACATGGCTTTTTTTTCTGATTTAATCAATTATTTGGGATTGTGGAGATGTATCCTTTGTCTAGAGCTTTTCACCTGTGATTTTCAAATAAATATTGGATAAAACTGAACATAAGAATTTGTAATGAAGGTTGTAAGTTTTATATCTCCTGTTGATGTTTTCTCACCATTTACCATCATTTCTTTTTCTATCAAAGCTATTTGGGATTTGACTCTTGTACAAGTTAGATGCTGTGCATAAAATTATATTCTGCGTATTTTATATGTCAAAGTAATAGTGGGAATGCTACATTTTTGGAGGCCAGATGGTTTGTTTTCAATGAAAAGTAAAATTAAATGAAAAATCTAAGCTGTGCAAAACTGAGAATTGCTCGTCGTTTGGTGCACTCTATCTCCCTGCAGCACTGAGCAATTTTCTTCCTCACGAGCACAGCCATGTATGGTGACCCCATACACAGAAACAGCCACCTTCAATGCAATTTAAGAAGACCAGTCTGGAGATGGTAACCCCATCCATACCTGCCCCCCTCCCCACCCCATTTCAAGGGTACATGCTCTCCCTCAGGTCTACAATGACTATCATCCTCTCATAAAACCCTTATCCCCTCCACTTCACAGATTACAGAATCCGGATTGATTGACTCCCTACTCCCAGTACCAATACTCACCCATTGTCATCACCCCCCCCCCACCCGACCCCCCACCACCACCCCCAACCCTCATGTATCTTTTATTATTCTTGGCTGAAGCCCAGGCTTAATTCCACCTCAGTTCTCCCTCTCCCACTCTTCTCCCCCCCTTAGCATACCCAGCAATCCTGATCCAGAGAAGACTTAGTAATTCACCCACCAAATTTGTATTTGGTGCTCTAGAGTGACAGAGCTCAAAAAGGTAAGCTGTTTACCAATTGTTCAAAATGCGTTGGGTCCCGTGCTGCTAAATTTTGCAGAATCTTGAAAGATCGATTATTAGCTGACTTTACAGTTTAATGAAACATTAATTTCTTGTCAATGATCGTTTGTATAGTTTTTCTATCTATTTCCTTCATAGTTTGTGAGTGTTTCTGTTTACATAGTTTTAATATATTTAGTTATTTTAGACTCTTTCATTGGTAATTTGTGTACTTCTGGTGCTATTCAGAGTTATAACCACATCTGTTCCTAGAGCCACTGCTTGCAATATTCTACAGGACTGCCACAAAATGAGCAGTGGGCAATGCTACCTAATTTATGCAACATCTTTCATGAATTTTTGCCTAGATTATTGAAAGGACATACGACCAATTGTCAAGACAAACATTTTTCACAACACATTGTTGGTGATAATGATTGCAAGTGTGCAATAAATAGAAATTGGCCAATGTATAACAACAAATCCCTGGAATATTGCAAGTGCGCAATAAATAGAAATTGGCCAATGTATAACAACAAATCCCTGGAATATTGCAGCAAAGCTGACAGCAGGCTGTCATGTGAAGAACAGAAATGTTAACTCCATTATTTTCTCCATCTGATGCCTGACATAATTATATCCAGCAGTTTCTGGTTTCAATTGCAGATTTCCTGCATTTATAGATTTTTATTTTTGTAGAACGGACTACTGATTTGCAGTAATGTATTTTAACCATTTTGCAGAAAGTCAAGTTTCGCTCATTTTCCCTCTATTGTGTTTTCAGAAAAGAAAAATCCTTATTAATATCCACTAACAAGATACTGCCAGCAGAGATGGCCCATTCATATAATTTCAGGCTGAGTTACAAAAGGGAAATATAACACTGGTTTCTGGCAGCATGAGAGTGAATTCCTTCAGAAATGGGAAACATTAGCCACTTGGAACTCAATTTCAGAGCCTCCGTTGCAGTTAAGTGAATGAAAAATATGATTCCCACTCAAACTCCATAATTATTAGTTATAATCTAGAACTCAGTAAAATATGAGGTCTGTAAATTCTTCAAACTAGAGAATTTCTTTACTAAATGATTACACATTGAAATACACAATGCCATAAATTTGTACATACTTTTAAGCCAAAATAACCACAAGTTTTTAGATTTTAAATTACTTCCTAAAAATATTCCAGCATGAGGAAAAATAATCTCCTTTTCCCTAATTATTGTGTTTATTGTAACAATGAGTTTAGTGTGCATGTTTATCATTCATTGTGTCAGTTAGCCAAATACGTGATTGAGAGCATGTCTGACTGAGGGTTAGAAGTCTCTGATTAGAGCTGACTGGTAATTATACAGAATTGATCATTTTCACAATTATGGAGGAATTGTGAGGTGTTTTTGATGTTAATGAAGATATGTCTAACAATATGAAATTGTGAAGTTGGTTTAAGCATTGGGGCAAACTTCTCTACATTTACCTATTTCAATTTTGATCATTTTATTGTTTTGCTTTAATTGTATATTATTTTTATTTTTGCTGCTTTAAGGCTATCTCATCAATGTAATTTATTCTATTTATTGACTTGATCGTTATAAGTCAATTTTTGTCACAAAATATAAAGCTTATAAATCTACAAAGTATAATTAAGCAACACTCCCCTTTTTTCAGATTTAATAGACTTTTCCAACCAATTGTAACATTGAAATTGAATAAGGGAACTGAAAAATCCATCAGAGAGATAACTCTCTTTGACAATAAGACACAGAGAAAAATAAGATATTTATACAATTATAAATGCTTGGAAAAAGTGAGAGTGAAATGATGAATAGTAAATGAAAGAAAAATAAATGCCTCTTTTAAGAAAACCTGGACGAGTTTAATAAATGTCCATTTGATTTGACACCACAGTAGCTTTTTGCCTTTGCCCATTTGAATTTGCCAATTAAACAACTGATGGGTTCAGTTTAAATAAGTTACTATAACGTCACATTAACTACACCAGGCACTTTAACATTAACTGCTACTGTTTTTGTTCATTACAATGGCATTATTCATTTAAAAAGAGCTGCAGACATGTGAATATAACTGCAGTGACAAGAAAATTATTGCAATCTGCTTGTGTACATGAAGATATTGTGTATGCCATGAAGTAGGAATTAGTCATTTACAGAAACTGTAATGAGACTTAAGGAAATGAGGTCAAATTAAAATGCTTTGACAAGTAGGATCAGCTGAACTAGCATTTGGCAAAAGTAGAATGTGATCAGCCAGCATCAAAATAAATCAGCAAAAATGCCCTTCTCTTTATTTGAATGGACCTTTTGAAATATTTTCTTTATCTCTTATTCTGACACTCACAAATGAATTCATCAAAAAGAAAATAAATATTGCTTATGTATAGAATAGAAGTAAGTGGAGGAGGGGAGAAGGGTGGATCAGATGGAGGCTGGTAGGTGATATGTAGAACCGGAAGTGGAGGGGATGATGAGCAGATGAAACCAGGTGAGGTGAGTGGTAACAAAGACAGGGCAGACAAGGGAAACACTGTTTGTGGACCACCTAGTTTCTTCTTCCCTTTGTTCATCTTTTCTATTCCACTTCCCTCCGTCTATCAACCCTTCCTCTTCCCACTCAGTTCCAATACAGATTCTTGACCTCAAATGTCAGCATAATACCTTTTGCCTTCACAGATACTGGTTGACTCACTTGAATCCTCCAACATTATGCTTTTGTTCTAAATTTCAGCATCTTTTTAATCACATATTTATATAACTTAAATATTATTTCTCATGGTTTAGAGATTGATATGAAAACTGAAATATAGGTCTCAATTCATGAGACACTGGTTCAAGTGTTAGGGAAGGAAGGGGGTTAAGTTAAAATGGTCTGGGTCCGCCAAATTGAATAATAAGACCTATAGTAATGGTTTAAAATTTGGTGGGTGGGGATGAAGGACCATTTTAAAAGTGAAAGAGTTATAGTGGGGTTGGGGGGTGTAAAATTGAGACCGATAAGCAAGAAGGGGCAGTGTATAAAATAAGGGTCTACTTCCAGTTAGAATCAAGACAGCAAGAAAAATTATATAAAACCAAATTCAAAAGCTCCTTATCTGAATTTAAATTGCATACATACCAATAAACGAGAAATTAATGGAAGAATTGATACCATATAATGTAGTAGTAAAGTTGCGAATGATTTATTCCAATATTATTTATTTGCAGGAAAAGGCAAAATACAGTGACATGGGGAGCTAAGATTTAAAGAATTGAATAAAGGCAGCAGAAGCAAAGGATCCCTAGCTCAGAAAATCAAATAAAATTAGTCTGTTCAGTAGTTTGCTGTGAAGCAGAAGGGGCAGCAAATAATGGTAAGAATTCTCTTTGGGCTCAAACAGTTATAGGAATAGAGCAGAAATGGCATAGATCAGGTTTTCTCATGTAAAATCCCTGTTAACTGGAATTCAAACAACTGGCAGCAACAAGCAAACGGCAAAAAAAAGTAGTGGAAAATAAATGGATAAAAAAATATGGAAGTTTAAAATTGGTGCATCTTGCCAATCGAGCCAACACGCTATCTCAAGCAACTGGAAAATACACTTATCCGGCATCTACCAATCCCCATAGATGCTGGATACCGAGGGTTTTACTGTAATTGTAATAAAGGTAGTGTGGTGAAGGGTCAGCAGACTGATTCCTAGTTAAGTGCTTTGCTGTGTGTGAAGTGATTAAGCAGATTTGGTCAATGTTGTCATGAGTTTGTATGAAGGGGAAGTGATCTTATTATATGTACAAGATTCTTATGGGGCTAATAGTCTGATGTAAGGAAAGCAAGAATGGAAGCCATCTGGACAGGACGGACCACAAATTTCCTCATCCTGGTGAATCTTTGGATGTCACTCCCGTAGAAGTCTATGAAGGTCCAGACAATGATTTTGTTAAAAGCAAGTAATTGGGAGATTGTTAAATAATAATGATTGTTGGAAGATCATGTTAAGGCAAGAGATTAGCCTTGATCTTATGAAATAGTAGATAATACATGAGAGTTCTTCCATTTGTTATGTTTTCCTGCTTTCAGTATATTTCAAAGCTGATTGGAGCACATGGCTTTTATCTGCACATATCAAGGATGCCATTTCTAACACCATAGAATAAAATTTGGCAAAATGATTGTTCGTGTTGCTTTTATTCAAGGTGCAAACAAGGAGATAAACAATTGATTAAATTTGGCTGGTATAATCATTGTTAAACAATACTTTTCAGATGGTATCTAAATAGGTTAAACATTTCTGTAAGATCTGAAATTCTACTAATGGAGGATGCTTTCAAAGAAACAATTGTTCTGTCTGAATCACTAATAACTGGTAAGAAATGCTGTTTCTCATATTGCTTGTGCAATATGGTGCTTGTGCAATCTGGTGGTATCTGTTCCAGGACTGACCATGAGTTTAGGAAGACACAAAGTGGAATATATTCAGTATAACGTGCATGGAAATTTTAAAAATGAAATGCAATTTATATTCATGAAATTCAATATGTCAATTGTATTCCATGTTGCCACAGAATTTTGCATTTCACTAGTATGCGCGGTTCATTTGCCTGGAACTCTTGAGGGGTTTATTTTTCTTTTTTTAAATTTGGGAAATTACTTAAAATTCACTTTTCGCTGTTGCAGTTGATAATCACCTTCCTCCCGATGAATATTATAGTGACAGTTTATATATGTAATGTCTGTACAGTAATCTTTTTTCAGCCTACAAATTAGAGAGAGAAAGGTATTTTATCACAATCATCTAGTATCACATTCTTAAATAAATTTTTATCAGAATTGTGCTTTTGACTGGCAAAGCATTGAAATGTAAAGCTTGTTGAGATGTATGATGCATTATAATCACTTGCGCTATGCGATAGTGTTGTTGTTCCTGAGCCAATTTACGTATGCAGAAACCATACGTTGATTTAATTGATATGTCACTAAAAAAGTTAAGGATTATGCTTAATTAATATGCCAGAATAATCTGTTGAGTTGAATGGCCTGTTTTGTACTGTAAATAATTTATTAACGCTTTGCATTGAGTCTTTTATAGAGAAATTATCGTGAGATTTAGTTGGAAAAAACAACCTGCAATTCTTGTGTGCCATAAACCTTAATTTAGCATGTGCTCTTCAGTATTGAAAATATGTCCATGCTTTGCAAATATGCATTAGTTATCCACTGCCTGCACTCTTGCAACTCTGCAAAAGTAGCATCTCATATTTAACCTCTCTGTGACTTCCATGAAGTGGTGACATTTATGATTTAATTGCCCAGTGAACTACAACTAAGTTGAGTACAGTAACTAAAACCATAAGTACGGTTCTTTTTTTAATGATAATTATTCATAATTTATAATCAACCTTTTGGCCGGGAAGGGAGCAATTATAAGGGTGGAGTCTCAATTCTGAAGCATGTAAATGGTCCTGTATTTTTTTTCCAAATTAAAGTTTTCGTTTTCACAAAAATGTTTCCTTTGTCCTTGAATTTAATCAATCCTCCGTCCATAAAATTTTACTCTCTGCTTGATTAGACATTGAATTCACTGAGTCTGATTTACTCACATTGTCAGTCAGACCAAATGTTTATTTTTTAATCATTAAATCTCATTGGTTATGGAGATAAATATTGTCCCAGATGCCACGTTATCATTAGTTCATACTTTCAGTAACTTGTGAGCACAAAAAGGTAAAACCTCTATTGTGCACAAACCTGGCTGACATGGTGCGCTGTGAGATGGCCCGTGATGTTTAATCATTCTTCTGTTTTCCATGAGCTATTCTGTTAGCTTCTAATTGAATTCAGATGCCACTTTTTGAATATTGTGAGTAATGAACCAGTGCATAATCAGTCAAAATATTTCTCTTTTGAATCTGTTTCCCATGATTAGTCATTGAATACTCTTGTCTTCAGCTTTCCCTCCTTGAATTCTAGACTGGTCTCAGTAACTGGGAATGGATTCCAAATGCATTAAGGTAGATTGGTTATGTTCACAGAGCTGTCAGAAAGGCCAATCCCTGCTGAAAGAGGGCAAAGGATATAGACAGCCAATTACTTCAGAGTTTACATAGGAAAGACCTGGAGTATGGAATAGATTAAAATCCCACATTAATCACTGTTTCATAGATAAAACCTACCTAATTAATTACAGCCACATATTTTGCAATGCCAGCGCAGTACTTCTAATAAGTTGAATAAATTGTTATTTTCCCCTTCCACTCTGATGGTCAGAAGGAACAGCACTTAAAACACTTTTAGAAAAGGTTTATTCAAGGTTCTCCCATGATATTTTCTCCTGCAATATAGTCTTATTTCATATTGTGTGATGTCAATTCATTGCTTGTTTCTAATCCTTGTTCCCCATGTGGTGCTTGTACTGGCAGTATTTGATAATCTAAGTTTTGATCAAGTACCTTTGTATTAAGTAAATTGCATCACACAGAAACTTTCTGGAGAAAGAAACTATAACTGATCGGCACATTTAATCTTTATATTTTCAGTTTTATGGTCTGAATTGTGCTGTAGGGATTGGCCAGTAGTCTGGCAGAGATTTGTCACCTTCCACCCAGTCCTACCCACCTCCACCCAGCCCCCTCCGCTTTGGTTCTATCCCCTTCACTCCCATGTTCCCACTGGATTCTTCTGCTCTTTTTTCAGGGTCAATGCTAGATTCACGGTGGAGCCCAACAGTGGTGAGTATCAGGATTAGATACATTGCATAAAGTAAACTTTACTCATAATGAAAAAATTACAAAAGAAAAGAGTGCAAAGTTTTTTTTTCCGTTCTTTGTCATGTTCCTATATTCTTCGTTTTATTATGCAGCACAATTCATTGCCCAAATTTAGCACACTGGGTTACTCCCCATTCAGTTGTTTGAGGGGAGGGATTCTAGACTGTGGTCCTTCCCACAAAGCCTTTGTGTTGGCTGCATTAATCCTGTGTGTCCCAAAGCATGCACTCCTGCAGGTAGGTGATGGTCAGCAGCATCCCCTCACTGACATCTCAGCGTGCTGGAAGACCAACAAGTTTTCGGGTGGACAAAAGGGCATCTTTCACTGAATTGATGATCTTCCAGCGGCACTAGATGTCTGTCTCTGTGTGCAGACCATAAATTAAGGAATCTTCTGTAATGCTGCTGCTTGGAATGAACTGTGACAAGGACCCTTGCATCCTTCTTCTCACATTTCACAAATTCACAGCTTGCATAGAGGTGGGTGACTGTCTCTTCTCCCTGGCTTTGCTTTTACTCGCACTACATTTGATGCATCCAAAGTGGCCCCATTTGTTTGCTTGGGGTTAATGATGGGATCGAATTACAGTTCATTTGTGGTTTGTTTTGTTTTTTTCTTATTTTAATTAATCTTAATGTTTTAAATTAATTTTTACAACAGGATTTTAAGTAAATTTATTATGTTTATTTCCTTGAAATTAGATCATTTGTTTAAATGGAAGGTTGTCAGGGAGGATTAAAAATGAGTCATAAAGGCACTCTGGAACAGATCCACTACCTGAAACCCATGATTTTTCTGCTTTGTCATCAAGGCCTGGGGTTTGACTTACCGTATGAAGACACAAAAGAATTGCTTAACCATGAGGAATGTACAGGATGAATTCTGGGTCGAGCATAATGAAGGCCATTATCTATTGGCTGTAAGCCGTTTTCTTTTTTCACCAAATGTATCTTCCATCTTTATCAAAAATATTCGCCATGGATCTTCTACGGAAGCTGATTACATTTATTCACAGGGTAATTACACAAAGCCATTTAAAAGGAGCTGAACGAAGAAACTTTTGACATAACACATTAAATAATGCAGCACAGTCACAGCCCCTTCAGCCCATGATATCTGTGCTGACCATGATACCAAATTATACTAATCCCATCTGCTTCCATTCATTCTCCATTCCCTGCCTGTTCATGCATCTGTCTAAATGCTTCTTTAATACTGCTAAAATATATTCTTCATAAATTGAACTGGCTATCAGGAACTACAACTTAGAAAATGTTCAAAAATAATTACAATTAAACATTAAATGTTTTAAAATGTCAGTATTTTTAAAACAGCAAAAAAAAAGCTAATGTGGCACCCCTTCGCAGCACCCCCGCAGGGCCTCACAAAATGAAGGAAGAACCAATCCAACAGGCTGCACGAGGCTCGCAGCACTGCCCTCCAAATGGCCTCAACCAAAAGAGCTTACAAACATACCAATCAGTGCTGAGAGGGTTTTGACCACACCCCTCAGTTTGAGACTGTGTCCCCAATAAAGCTCAGTGTTAACTCCACTGGGTTTGTGTCATTCTTTCTGGGAACAGCGTGTTCTTTCTGAGCTAACCTGCATGCAGCTATAACCTCTCCTGTGCTATAGGTTTTGCAGAGCCATAGGTTGTAGGAGCTATCTATACTAACACTTTTTAAATGATTCAACCTTAAATTATTTGTAATTTACCTCACTTCCCATAGTACCACAAAGCTTGTGGCTGAGGACTCTGCACTGAGTTCAGAGCTTTTGGAGGCTGTGGATGCTGGAATCTGATGCTAATCGCAATCTGCTGTGGGTGAAGCAGCATCAGTGATAGAAAAAGAATGGTCAACTTCTCAAGCCGAACCCCTTCACTGAGAGTGGTAAAATATAGTAAAGGAGCCAGTATAAAGAAGAGAGGGTGGGAGAGGAGGGATTGGTGAATCAGAATTTATTGTCAAAAACATGTCATAAAATCCATTGTTTTGTGGCAGCATCACAGTGAAAATATTTATATCAACCAGTTGACAAAAAAAAAGTGCAAAGAAAAAGAGAAAGACAAAGTAAGGCAGTGCTTATGGTTCATTGTTCATTCGGGAATCTGATGGCAAAGAGGAAGAAGCTGTTCTTGTGGCACAGAGTTTTCATCTTCAGGGTCCTGTACTTTTTTCCTGATAGGAGCGGAGTGAAGAGGGTATAGCCTGGCGGTGAAGGTCCTTGAGGATAGAGACTGCCCTCTTAAGACACCACCTTTTGTAGATGTCCTTAATGGAGCAAAGTCTGGTACCTGTTATGTTGCAAGCTGAGTTAACAACCGTTTGGAGCACTTTCTTGTCCTGAATATTGGCAGGTCGGCACCACCTCCACCCAGTCTTACCCACCTCCACCCAGCCCCCTCCACTTTGGTTCTATCCCCTCCACTCCCATGTCCCCACTGGATTCTTCTGCTCTTTTTTCATCCCTAACTCAGTTCTTTGCATGACCAGTTTCACCTTCTCAAACTACTAGATCCCATCACTTGGCAGCCTTAGTCTTCTAATTATCCACTCCACTTTATATGACTCACTTTCCTCCACCTGACCCATTGTTTTTTGTCTAGCCTCTCTTTTTGTCAGGCAACTGCCAATCCTCTTCCTCTGTCCATCATATTTCACCTCTACCTGTTTCACCAATCCCATTTGGGACACCTGTCCAACCTCTACCATCCTGTCTTTATTAAACTGGTTTCTCTACTATATTTGGGGTGGCACAGTTAGCTTAGTGGTTAGTGCAAAGTTATCGCAGCACTGACAACTCAGTTCGAATCCAACACTGTCTGCCAGGCGTTTGTACATTCTTTCCGTGTCTGCATAAATTTCTCTGGTTCTCCAGTTCCTCTGACCTTTCAAAATTTACAGGGCTATTTGGGCAGCATGAACTTGTGGGCTGGAAGGGCCTGTTACTGTGTTGTATGTCTAAATTTAAAAAAATAAATTAACCAGTCTTGACAAAGAGTTTCAGCTTGAAACATCAATCATTCTTTTTCTCCTACTGATGCTGCTGCCCTACTGATTCTTGCCTTACTGTTCTACCAGCGATACTGTTTATGTTCTGACCAGTGGAAAGGATCCTCTGCTGTCTCTGCTCTGAACTGCCAGTAAAATATTAGTTTGTTGCATAAATAGCATATCAAATGGAATTCAGCATGGAGAGCACTGAAGTAAGTATTCAGGAAAGGAAAATAAGACATGGACACACTCTTAAAATTGTAGAGAGTACATAGAGGGCATTTTCCTTTATTAGGTAGGACATATAAGATTAGGGATGTCATGCTGGAATTATATATGCTGAATGTTGCTCTTGGTCACCAAATTATAGGAACAATGTGATTCCACCAGAGATCAATGGGCTGGAGAGGGTAAGTTAATAAAAAATATTGGCTCGTCTGGGGTTGCTCTCCAGGGATGATTTTCTTTTGGAATTTGAACTGATAAACAGTAAAACCCTGTTACCTGGAATTAAAGCCACCAGCAGCCTCAAACAATAGGCAAACGAAATTGTGGTAAATTTTCTTTTCTTTGGCTTGGCTTCGCAGACGAAGATTTATGGAGGGGTAAATGTCCACGTCAGCTGCAGGCTCGTTTGTGGCTGACAAGTCCGATGCGGGACAGGCAAACACGGTTGCAGGGGAAAATTGGTTGGTTGGGGTTGGGTGTTGGGTTTTTCCTCCTTTGTCTTTTGTCAGTGAGGTGGGCTCTGCAGTCTTCTTCAAAGGAGGTTGCTGCCCGCCGAACTGTGAGGCGCCAAGATGCACGGTTTGAGGCGATATCAGCCCACTGGCGGTGGTCAATGTGGCAGGCACCAAGAGATTTCTTTAGGCAGTCCTTGTACCTCTTCTTTGGTGTACCTCTGTCACGGTGGCCAGTGGAGAGCTCGCCATATAACACGATCTTGGGAAGGCGATGGTCCTCCATTCTGGAGACGTGACCCACCCAGCGCAGTTGGATCTTCAGCAGCGTGGATTCGATGCTGCCGGCCTCTGCCATCTCGAGTACTTCGATGTTAGGGATGAAGTCGCACCAATGAATGTGGAGAATGGAGTGGAGACAATGCTGGTGGAAGCGTTCTAGGAGCCGTAGGTGATGCCGGTAGAGGACCCATGATTTGGAGCCGAACTGGAGTGTGGGTATGACAACAGCTAATCTTTTTGAGTAAATAAATAAATAGATAATATGGAAGTTTAAAATTGGTGCGCCTCACTGTTAGTTTGCCAGTTCCACAAAATGCAATCTTCAAGCAACCGGTAAATACATTTATTCGGCACCTACTAATCCCCATATGTGACTGATACCAGGGGTTTTACTGTATATGAAACTTAGATTTAAATTGAGCGAACAATACAAGATATTATATTGATGGCATAGATTTCATGTAACCTTTAATCAGGTTAGATTCTATGATGCTATGATTTTTTTTTTGATTTTTTTTTGTTTAGCTTTTGCTCACTATTTGAAATGAATATCCTTTGAAAGAATTGTGAAAGGTACTTAAAAACTGCATGTGCCCAGGAAAGCAACTCTAAACTAATTCATGTGATTTGATTGCATTTGCAATTTTGGCATTATAGTTGTATCAGCAAATTGTGAAGAGAACTGCTCTATAAATAGCAAATTAGAAACAAGAACTGTGAAAATTTGGAGGATTTGGCAAAGACAGCACGAAAGCTGTGTACTCCCTCTCCCTGATGATGATTCCTTCCAGGTGATCTGGTTTCCTGCCAAATTCAAAAGCATTGGTAGGTTTATTGTCTACTGTAAATTACTCTCCAATGTAGGTTAACGACGAAAAGAATCGAAGGGAAATTGATGGGGATGTGAGAGGAAACAAATTGTAGGGCTACAGGGAAATATACACGGGGCGAAATGGGAATGATTGGGTTGCTCTACATGGATCTGATGAACAATTGGGCCTCTTTTTGTATCATTAGCAAGAAGGTCATTACTCTTCTCTGAAAATGATCTTTACTGCATCAATTTAACATAACAATTTACAGCACGGAAACAGGCCATTAGGCCCTTCCAGTCCACACCGAACCAAACACCCCTCTCTAGTCCCACCTCCCTGCACAATGCCCATAACCCTCCATCTTCTTCTCATCCATATACCTGTCCAACCTTTTCTTAAATAATACAATTGACTCCGCCACCACTATTTCTCCCGGAAGCTCATTCCACACGTCCACCACTCTCTGAGTAAAGAAGTTCCCCCTCATGTTACCTCTAAACCTCTGCCCCTTAATTCTTAACTCATGTCCTCTTGTTTTAATCTTTCCTCCTCTTAACGGAAATAGTCTATCCACATCCACTCTGTCTATCCCTTTCATAATCTTAAATCCCCTCTCAACCTTCTACGCTCCAAAGAATAAAGACCTAATCTGTCCAATCTCTCCCTATACTCTAGATGCTTAAACCCAGGTAACATTCTGGTAAACCTTCTCTGCACTCTCTCCACTCTGTTTATATCCTTCCTATAATTAGGTGACCAGAACTGCACACAGAACTCCAAATTAGGCCGCACCAACGTCTTATACAATCTCAACATCACCTCCCAACTCCTATATTCCATGCAATGATTGATAAAGGCCAGCATACTAAAAGCCTTCTTCACCACCCTATTCACGTGAGTTTCTACCTTCAGGGAACGATGTACAGTTAGTCCTAAATCTTTCTGCTCTTCTGTATTCATCAATGCTCTCCCATTTACCACGTATGTCCTGTTCTGATTCTTCTTACCAAAATGAAGCACCTCACACTTATCAGCATTAAATTCTATCTGCCATTTTTCAGCCCACTTTTCTAAGCAGCCCAAATCCCTCTGCAATCCTTGAAAACCTTCTTCGTTATCCACTATTCCACCTATCTTAGTATCGTCTGCATATTTACTAATCCAATTTACAACCCCATCATCTAGATCATTAATGTATTCAAAGAACAGGATTTTACATAATGTAGCTTGTCTTTTGCGGTTCAACAAAGAGCATGTGATCGAATGGTCTACACCTTTGGTGCATTGCATTCTTACATCAGGATTGATTTGGCTACTAACTTTGTAATATGGTAATTTGGAAACAAATGTGGATTTCTGGCTGGAAATGAAGGGAGTACAATGGTGTTGTCCAGGCCCCAAGTGCAAACCGCTGATTTCCACTTGCAAGTAACTTGGGGGTCGAACATCAGCATGAAGTTCCTTCATCAAGAATGGCTGGTGATGGGACAATTGATAGCAGGACATATTCCACTTAATCATATTTGGTTTGGGGATTACCGCAAACTTTGCAAATTTACTGAGCTGAATGTGAAATTCTGAGAATGTGTGCTCATCCAGATTAAAATGTTTCCCTTCTGTATAGAGAGAATAAATACTCCACAAAAGGTTGCCCATGGCATCAAGATTCAAAATTTTTTGAAACCACGAGAGCTCTGAGAATTTTCAGCCGACCGTACTAAAAGTTAATGTGTTTACACTTTCCAATAACTTGCTATTCTAATTGAGAATTTATTGTCATATACTTAATACAGATGCCCCGAAAAAATTCTTTCTTGCCACAGCCACACAGGTTCATAAGATACAACAAAATAGTATACTTGGAATCCATTTTCACATCACTTTTAATGCAAAAATATTTCATTTGTGAAATAATTAATATGAGAGAAATAATCAGACATATATCTAAAATAGAATATTTATTTCTTTCTTTGGCTTGGCTTCGCGGACGAAGATTTATGGAGGGGTATGTCCACGTCTGCTGCAGGCTCTTTGGTGACTGACAAGTCCGATGTGGGACAGGCAGACACGGTTGCAGCGGTTGCAGGGGAAAATTTGTTGGTTGGGGTTGGGTGTTGGGATTTTCCTCCTTTGTCTTGTGAGGTGGGCTCTGCGGTCCTCCTCAAAGGAGGTTGCTGCCCGGCAAACTGTGAGGCGCCAAGATGCACAGTTGGAGGCGATATCAGCCCACTGGCGGTGGTCAATGTGGCAGGCACCAAGAGATTTCTTTAAGCAGTCCTTGTACCTCTTCTTTGTGCACCTCTGTCTCGGTGGCCACTGGAGAGCTCGCCATATAACACGATCTTGGGAAGGCAATGGTCCTCCATTCTGGAGACGTGACCCACCCAGCGCAGTTGGGTCTTCAGCAGCGTGGATTTGATGCTTGCGGACTCTGCCAGCTCGAGTACTTCGATGTTGGTGATGAAGTCATTCCAATGAATGTTGAGGATGGAGCGGAGACAGCGCTGATGGAAGCGTTCTAGGAGCCGTAGGTGATGCCGGTAGAGGACCCATGATTCGGAGCCGAACAGGAGCATGGGTATGACAACGGCTCTGTACACGCTGATCTTTGTGTGTTTCTTCAGGTGTTTGTTTTTCCTGACTCTTTTGTGTAGTCTTCCAAAGGTGCTATTTGCCTTGGCGAGTCTGTTGTCTATCTCTTTGTCGATCCTTGCATTAGATTAAATGGTGCAGCCGAGGTAGGTAAACTGGTTGACCGTTTTGAGTTCTGTGTGCCCGATGGAGATGTGGGGGGGGCTGGTAGTCATGGTGGGGAGCTGGCTGATGGAGGACCTCAGTTTTCTTCAGGCTGACTTCCAGGCCAAACATTTTGGCAGTTTCCGCAAAACAGGACGTCATGCGCTGGAGAGCTGGCTCTGAATGGGCAACTAAAGCGGCATCGTCTGCAAAGAGTAGTTCACGGACAAGTTGCTCTTGTGTCTTGATGTGAGCTTGCAGGCACCTCAGATTGAAGAGACTGCCATCCGTGCAGTTTATTTACTTAACAGTCATTTAACATTCTTCCTTCATCTGCACAATGCATTGACCAAGATAATTAAAAGCACTGTACCTCTTTGTACAAAACCTTAATTGGTGTAATATTTGTGTACCTTCTTCACACAAGTAATCTATATTCCAGCTCCTTTGGGCATTTCTTGACTGGTTGGGATCTTAGTTTGTTGATTTTCTTCCATTAACATTATGGTCAGTGGCATTTAAACTTGCCTCATCTTTTACCTAGTATGGAAATTAAAAGTACCTTAATTTGTTTCCCTCACAATCTAACCCGCAATGTGCCTTGAATATTTTTATTCTGCAAAGAAAATATGGCTTTATTACCTTAAGCTTTAACAATGTATCCTATTAGAATTTTTTCATTTTGGAACTAATTTTTCAATGTCAATATTTTCAAAAAAATTATCAGCTTTTATTCTCCATTCCAAATTCTCCCTTTTGGATAGGGAAGCCCGTGGAATGTGTGAAGGCTATTAAGTGCATTGTGTCCATATCTCATTGCAATATGTCACTGCCAAAAGATTCTCCCGAACTTGCTTAATTCCCTATTGAAGGGGAGAAACCTAAAAGAAAACTTCCAAGAGAGGGCTGAAACTTCATTTTTGTCCTCCAAGTGATTGTCAAAGTTCCAGGGATGCAATCCAGCAAAGCAACTGAATCTGTTTTACTGATCTTCACGTACATTCCAAGCTACACTGTATGAAATATTTGATATTTTATGTTTGAAAATTGTAATTCCATCCTGAAATAGCTCCTTCCTAAACTGCTCAAAAAAAATGTGTTTAAAATCTATTCTGAGTAAATTGCTCAAAAAACCCCAAATATTCACTTTTCATTTGTGATTTGCCAGATTTATATTTACTAGTTTATCCCTTTGAGTTCTAATAATGTTCCCTTATTCTGTATTTTCAGCATTTAACTGCCACGATCATTCTTTCATTCTTTTTTCTAATGAAAATAAGTTGTTTCATGAATCTGTCTTTTTTAAAATTTGTAACCTGATATCTCAATAGGATTTTCAATTTTTATTGACTAATTGTGAATGAATCTGCCTTCTTTTGAAACTATAGCGAGGACTGACCTAGAAAGGTAAGTGCAATCAATGAAAAATCGAGGGATTCATTGTCAGGCTGCATTCATGGAGAAAAATGGTCAGTCAGTGACTCAGGTTGGGACCCTTTTTCTTGATTTGTATTACTAAGTAGTCATAATAAAAATATAATAAGTGATCACCAGCCACATCTGGTTCACTTATCCCACATAGGGTCCCTGTCCCACATTTCCCATCCAGTCCTCTTTACACTATATTCTGTTTTGATCAATGCTTCACCTGAAACCTTGGCCAATCTTTTTCTCCTACTGATGCTACTTGACCTGCTGAGTTCTGACAGCTGATTGACTTTAGCTTAGGCATAAAATTAATTTTGATCTACAAAATATTTACATCTTTTGCATCCTATGAATTAGAAAGAATGCTTCAAATGCATGAACTCAGCATGGTAAATCACATCCAAATGCTTTTCGCAGGATAATTTTCTCTTTTAGTTTATTATAAGAATGAACCACAAGGCATCACAGTCATGTTTTTAATTCGAGTTTCATACCATAGAGACAAAGTTCATTGTACTTCTGTCTATAAAAACAGGATAATCATATAGCATTTTTAATAGAATACTGATTTTAAAAGTGTAGCTTTACTCTTCAGATGTAGAATACTCAAATTTTAAGATCTGAAGTCAGAGAAAACTTAGTTTATGTAACTAAACATACAAACGTTTGGTTTTCTTTTCCTTCATCTATGTATGTTATTTTGATGGAATTCTGCTTTGTGTGCTCAAGTCCAATTATGCAAAGCTAAGGTTGGAATGGAGAAAGTTTAATTAAAATCATTGGAACTGAATTATAATTCCGAATGAGACTGAATATTTTGTTGTCTGCCTTTCCAATTGTTTTTCACCATCGACAGTTTGATTGATCTCGATTAAAATACTTTTGAAAAAAAAATGGCAAAATAAAAAATAGCTGCATCTATTTGACTGAAATATTAACATTTGCCAAGATATCATGCCTGTTAATATATTTCTCAATTTTTATTGGTGGCTAGATTAGTCAATTCTGTGCATGAAAAGGCCATTCCACTGAAGGCATTCCATTAAATATTACCAGTGTAGCAGTCTGCTGAATGTGCCATGCCCGAAGCGGAAACCCGACACCGGGAGCCCGCGACCTATATAGCTGGCTGAGACGAGCTACGATCTTCTAAGTCGGTGCTTGACTCAGCAGCATGCGGCTGCAGCGCCCCACTCCCATAGCCTGGCCAGCAGCAGCCAATCGGGTGGAGCTAGCAAAGCAGCCACATCCGGGGATGAGAGGGGCCACTCCCCAGGTAGCTCTAAACAACCAATCCCAGGAACCGGATCGTAATGCCACCAGTAGGGTGGCATAATGATGTCAGAGATGGGCTTCTGTGCCCTTTAAAAGCAGAGCTGCGAGCACAATAAACCAGTGTTGAATTCACTCCCATAGTATAAAAATTAAAAACCTCTCCAGTAGTAGCAGCCGTTACACCAGAAAATATTTTTTTCTGGTGCTGTCTCCGATGAAATATAACATTGAGTTATCTTGCTGGTTATATGTTGGAGAAAGAAATATAAAAGTATAGGGAATATAATCATAGCCAGATAGCTTGCCTACTAAAGTTAATAATGTTGAAAAAAAAATCCTGATGAAGAGATTTAAGACATTGAAAATTGATTAATAGTAATTTAATTCAGGCTAGATATAATTCCTGAGGCAGGTTCCAAATTGCTGCTCCTTGCCTCAGTAGACGTGATGTAATATAGATTATTCAAATTGAGTTGGGTTCTGCACCACAGGCAGTCCAAACAAATGTACCTTTTAATACATTCACAAATCTTGGAAAGATTTAGAGGGATTCAAGCCAAACTCAAGCAAATGGGACACATGTGGTTGGTATGGACAAGTTGGGCCAATGGTCCTGTTTTCGTTCTGTAGAATTCTTTAAGAAAAATGATGGAAAACTATTAACTTGGGATTCAGACAGGGTGTGGGAGTTGATGTTTTATTCAAGTGATAGTCATGAATCATCCTTAAATACGGAGACTACAGATGCTGGAATCTGGAGCAAAAAAAAAATGAAATTCTGGAGAAAGTCAGTGGGTCAGCCAGCACCTATGAAGGCAAAGGGATGGTTGACATTTCAGGTCAGGAACCTGCATCAGTACATTCTTAAAACCTATTTGTGGGCTAACTCAAGGTGCAATAGAATATCAGAAAATGCTGGAAACACTCAACAGGTGTGGTATGAGAAAGTCTTAGAGATTCTCAGGTCATCAGCTCTTTAAATGTTGAGTATGTTTCCATTTCCGTTGATGTTGCCAGTCCTGCTGGTGCTTTCCACATTTTCTGCTTTTAACTTTAGATTTTAATATCCGTAATATTTTTGACTTGGCAAAGTTATAAAGGAGCTTATTGAAGTGTTATCAGGGTGTGTTTTGCATTTGATATGATATTCAACTTAAACTAAAAAGGAATGGGAAATGTATAAATACCTATGGACTTTATTCTGGCAAAGTGAACTGATCCTGCAGTTGGCCATATCAATATTTAAAAAGTCACTATGACTTTTGTAACCAATCAGTAGCATGACTTTTGTAACCAATCAGTAGCATCAAAGATGGTGGGAGTCATTGCCAATGCCACATGAAAATATTATTTGATAGCTCTCCAAAGTGTTCTTAATTTTTATGTTTTTAATTGTCCCAACCAGCTCTTGATAACAAATAAAAATCTATATTTTGAAAAGGAACTATAAGTTCACCCTGCATGATTTTGTTTTGAAGGAATTCAGGAAAAGGACGGTGAGCTCCAAAAATGGGGAGAGTGAAGATTTGTAACTTTGCAGTTGTAATACCACCACTGATAAGTTAATTTCCGAGATATGTGTCACCCAGGCAAAAGTGCATGTTGCTAAACCCCAAGCCAGTGGGTACATAGAGTTCAGTTCATCATTAAACTATTTCCACATTTTTAATATCCCCTGGATTCATGCCAGAATTCAATTCATATATCAAATTTTAGTTTACCCATTTACTTTTACATTCCACCATTTTGTAACCCTCAATTTCTGAAATATTGCTGAATTTGGAAGGAATAATAAAATTGAATATAATTTTGGTCCAAGTTAAAAGCTGTTTTGTTAAGTTATATGGAACTAAGCAGGTGGCTGACTCAAATTCACTGAAAACTTCTGCATGCCAAAATTTATTCAAATCAGATTCGTAAACTAATTGTCTTTTTCAATAATGTCTTTGCTTCAACTATATCAATTTAATACTGGGAAAGAAATTGTTTTATGAATGTAGAATAATAGTATCATGTTCTTTTTGCATTTTGTGTTTACATACCACATGGAAATTGGAGCTTATCCTCAAACTCACTTAAAATCGTCAAACTAAAGAACAACAACATTTTCAATCAAGAATCTTGAAAAAATCTGATTATTCAGTGATTTATACATCTTTTTTTGTTTTGGGGTCTGAATTTTGCACTCTGGGCCAAATATTTAAATCTAGAGACTTTGCCATTTCCCAATAAGCAACTGTTGAAACTGAAGAGAATGTAGAAAGAATCTCATAGAGGTTAATTATTTATCACACAGATATGTATAGTTTGTTTCATCCTATAAGCTGTCATTCTGGTGAATGGTTTTAGATGAATTTTACCCAGAAATTTCAATGTACCCTTGGGGTATTGTGAATGTATTGACTGATTGGAGTCAGATTGGAAAGATGAAAGCAATTTTGTTTCCTTGAATTGTCATTGACAGTTCCCCACAACTGATAGCAACAAAAAGAGATGTATTAACAGTTTGCTATTGTTGTACTTTTTTGTGTATAGTGGTCAGAACAATTTAAAAAGAAATGTATGGCTGATGAAATAGTTACTGGCTACATCATTTTGATTTATTTTGACCTTCATTTACATTGTCACATTGATTAAAATTTCTAATCACACATTAATCATACAAGTTGGAAATAAATCTCTCTCTTGTGTTTTCCCATTTGTTTTTCATTTGAAAGTTAATTGTCACAAAATTACTTTCTGTGTTTCAGTGACTAACGCCAATGACAAACATAGTCAATTCTATTCTTACATGCACATTTTCTTTGGAACTCAGCAAGCCTTCTTGGTTTGGTTGAGAAGTTCCCATGTAATCACAGCTGCATGCTTCAAGTACTTTTATTGGTGTGAAGATGGAATTGAAACAGTTAAAGTTTTCTCTTGCATAATTTACTTAAGAGAATACATGAGGCATAGGAAATGAACCCAAGAAGTTCAAAACTCATTCCATTCACACTAACAAAATCAAAATCAGCAAATAGCTGCAGGCAGGTCAACCTGTAAAAATATATGCATTGGAATTGGTGAAACCAATCACTCTTGTGGCTAAGAGAGATGTCAGGAGGGACCATTGCTGTAAAGGGAAAAACTGAGTTATTTATTTAAGTTTGGTTTAACTCAAGAGTGATGACAGGATTAGTCAGCAAAAATGCATTGCTGCCCATAGACCTGCTGCAAAGTTTGGCCCCTACCAGCATTTGGAGTCATATTTATACAGTCTGATGTCAATTTCAGTCTGCTGCAGCGATGACATCATCTTTTCCATTTGCTCCTTAGATCCAAGATCAATAGCTAGGTTTTTCTAGTCTCAAGAATGAATGGCATCAAAATCAGTCTTCTTTCTAGCAATAATTGTGTATCAAAATAATCCTCGGAGTTGGTTTAGGTTTATATTTTGGTTGCTGCTCTGATCCTGAGCCCATTTTTAAATTCTTTTCTATGACCTTCCTCTTGTCAGAAGGCCATGCAACCATTCACTTCAGCCTTCCTCCTCCCATCCCCACTGGGGAAATGTGAACCTTGCCCCAAATATTCATTGTTCCTCAGCCATCCTATCCAAGACTTTGGTTTGAAAATAAAAAGAAAACCTTCACATGCTGGAAATTCTGAAATAAACGTCGAAAACAGTGGGAAAAATTCAGCAGATCAAACTCTCCTCTAATTCTGACAAAAGGCTTCTGAGCTGAAGCACTAATTCTTTTTTTTTAAATTTTTATACTCCTTGATCTGCTGAGTAATTCTAGCATTTTCTGTTTTTATTCTAAACTTAGATTTTCAGTGGATGTTAGTGCAAATGCAAAGAGCAGGGGTGCTGGATTCGAGAGCAAAAAAGAAACAGCTGAAGGAACTCAATGGGCAAGGCATCATCTGTGGAACTGCTTTGAGTCGAGACCCTGAATGAAGACTGGGCAGGGTCTTGACCTGAAAAATTGACAATCCCTGTGAACAGTATATTTTTATCAACATGGAGTGGTTTTTTTGACATTCTCGAAAGCTCTTATCGAAGCAATCACCGTTGCCGCCTTGCGAGCTCCATCTTTTAATTGACCCATTTTTTTGGCACAGCAGGTGCACTGTGAGCCAATCTCATCAACATCCTCCCTTAGCCTTGGCCATTAGATTATCAATCATTAAGTTATAAATTATTAGCAAGGCATATTGTCTGTGATCAGATCATGGATCAAACATGCATTGAGGTGTTTGGCTTTGATTGAAACGTGACCTGAGGGTGATGACATTTTATGTTTTCAATGTGTCAGCAATTTAGTGACCAAGATTTGGTAAACTTTAAGTGTTGCAGTATGTCATTTAAAGGAAAATTAGGCAAGTGGCAAAAAAAGATCCAACTATTGCCCATGTAAGCAGAGTAGAAATTCCTGGGAACATGACTTACTTTTTTTGCTGCAGAACTGAAATATCTACTGAGAGAGGCACCTCGAAGACAGATGACCATATTGGGGCCCAAAAGCTACTTTCAAGTGAAAAGACATTTACCATGAAATACAGAGGAAGTTAACAACGAAGAAGTTGCATACTTCGAATTCTCTTGAGTCTGAAAAACATAAATTAGTCAGCTTGTATTAGAACAAAAACAAAGGTAGCCCAGCTTTTCAATTTTGTCTGCATTTCTCATGGGAAATAATAAATATGGTAAACCAATACTGACAAAATCCATATCCTCTCAGAAATGCCATTTAATTATTTTACAAGCAAACTAAGGAGAACGTGAATCAGAATTTATTGTCACGAATATGTCAAGAAATTTGTTGTTTTGCAGCAACATTACTGGTGCAAAAAATTTTTTTAACCAAAATAAATAAATTAGTCCAAAAGAAAAGAAAGTGAGGTGGTGTCTGTGGTTCATTCAGAAATCTGATGGCTGTTTTCATACCATTGAGTGTTTGTCTTCATGCTCCTGTACCTCCTTCCTGATGGTAGCAAGGAGAAGAGGTCATGGCCTGGCTGCTGAAGATCTTTGAGGATAAAGGCTGCTTTCTTGAGACATTGCCTCTTATTAGAGATGCTCATGATGGGACTGGCCAAGTTCACAACTCTCTGTTCACAACACCTCCATACCAGATAGGGATACAACCAGTCAGAGTCCATAGTACACCGATAGAAATTTGCAAGTCTTCAATTAAGGATAAACTTAAAATGTCACAAAAATATTATTTAAGTCATGGCAAAAACACAAAAATGCTGGAAGATCTCAGCAAGTCACACAGCATCCATAGAAGGCATACAGATACTCCTCAGCTTATGTCCATGTCCCTTTCTGACCGACCGGTCATGTCTTAAAATGGACGTATGTCGGAAATGCACTGTTTCCGAGTTATGGTTCATCAAATAAACATGGCAGCCAGCTCTCGCGAGAGGTTGGCCACCAGCCAGCCTTCACGAGTGGTTGGCCTCCCCTGCCAACGACTAGTGAGAAGCATTATTTCCCATAGATAGGCCCCGACTTACATTGTAAAAGTGTAATTTTTTATATTTTTTTTGTCGAATGTACAGATGACTGTAAGTCATATTGGTAAGTCAGGGAATACCTGTACAACCAATATATCAGGCCTGAATTCATCAAGGTATGAGCAAAATGCAGGCAAGTGTCTGAATAAAAGGCTGGGGGGAGGAGGAAAGAAAGGGCAAGGGAGGAGCATAGGCCAACAGGCAAAAGGCCATAATTGGATATGGATAGGAGAGGAGAGGGAAGGTGAGAATTGATTAGGGGAGGGGCATGGCTCTGTTAATGCAGAGCTCGAGGCAAGGAAACAGGTAACAGGAAAGAGAGTGAGAGAGCTAGAGGAAAGGAGAAATAGGGATAGGAGGCGAGATGGATCTAACAGAAAAAGAAAAGCCGATGATAATGCCATCCGGTTGGAGGCTGCCCAGATGGAATATGAGATCTGGTTCCTACAATTTGCAGAAGTGCTCACTCTGGCAGTGAGACCATGGGCAGGCATGGAAATGGACCGGGTAATTGAAATAGATTGCTGCTGGGAGGTCCCTGCTATTGCAGTGGACCTAGTAAAGGTGATCAATGAAGCCATTTCCCAGCCTGTATCCAGTCTCCCTGATGTCATGGCTTGGCTTCGTAAATAAAGATTTAGGAAAGATCGTAGAAGTGGGCATGTCCTTCGAACCTGCACAATGGATTTTTTAGGTGGAGTGCAATACTGGCCCCACCCTTTACACCTGGGGTTTATCTGCCAAGCCTAGCAAGCTGGGATGGAGACAGCCAGTTCCTCGGGTCACAGGTGTTAATTGACTTAAAATATGACAGGAAATCACCAGCAGTGTGTGATAGGAAAGTTTGAAGGCAATTTTCCTGATCAACAGTCCAAAATCCATAATATACACCAAAAAATGTTCAGGAAGAAAAATATTTTTTTGTCCAGTGTAATCAGCACTGAAATATGCTGATCGGAGTGTCCTTCTCCTAGATGGAAGGCCCGATGAGGTTAACGAGCCCCATCTGCCGGGGTTTGAAATCAGAGCTTTCCTTCTCTCATGCCTGGCTGCCAACCAAGGCTTAACAAGGCCAGCCTACCGATCCAGTTATACCACTAGACAATGATATAGTCATGGCGTAGCAAACTCAGTGAAAACGGGACACCAATGAGAAGGTGTTGTTATGGAGGCAGTAATGTAGGAGAGACCAAATGCCAGACACAACACTAAGAAAGGAGAAGCGATGTATTATGCGTGCACTTACCCTGAGTGAGAAGGACATTGGGCCTAAACCTCACCCCCTCCCCTTCTCCAATGTAGTGAGGACCCAAATGGAGTACTAGACATAGCAGGTGACCCCTACAGATTCACAGCGAAGTGTTGCTTCACTTGAAAGGAAAGTTTGGGGCCCTGAATGGTAGTGAGGGAGGAAGCATTGGTCCAAGTGTAGCATTTCTTGTGGTCATAGGGTAGGACCCAAGAGGGTGATTGATGGGAAGGGATCATGGACAATGGAGTCATGGAGGGAGCAGTCCCTGCAGAAGGCAGAGAGATGAGGAGAGGGGAAGATACGTCTGGTTGTGTGATCATGTATTCAGTGGCAGAAACATGGCAAATGATATGTTGGATGTGGGCGGGGCCATGTCAGATACACAGGTAATGCCACTTCCACTCTGACTTCAAATTCACTTGGTTCATCTCTAGCAACACTTTTCCCTTTCTCAATCTCTCTGTCCCTATCTTGGGAGACAAATCCTCAATAGATGTTTTCTACGAATCCACCAACTCCTACAACTATCTTGACTATACCTCCACACCCTGCCCCTTGTAAGGATTCCATTCCTTCTTCAATTCTTCAGTCTCAGTCACATCTGCTCCCAAGATGAGGTCTCCCATGCGAGATAATCCGAGGTGTCCTCTTTCCTCAAAATACAAGGCTTACCCACTGCTGCTATTGGCTTGGCCCTCATACGCATATCCTCCATAACCCGCACATTTGTCCTAGTCGCCTCCACCCCCATGCGCAACAAGGACAGGATTCCCCTTGTCCTCTCTACCAATCCACTGCCCTCTGCATCCAACATATCATCTTCCACTTTTTCCACCACCGACATGGTCCACCACCAGACAGACCTTCCACTCTCCTCTGCTCTCTGCCTTCCACAGGGGCTGCCCCTTGTTACTTTCCACAGTGACCACAAGAAATACTACACTTTGCACCCATGTCTCCTCCCTCCATACTGTAAAAGCCATGGATGAACAAAAGGCTTCACACCCTGCTGAGGGCTAGATAGGTGGCATTTAAAACCAATGACCCAGAACTGTATAGGAAAAAGCAGGAATCACCTATGGAAGGCTATCTTAACAGCAAAGAAACAATTCTGAGAGAAGATAGAAACAGAATTAGATACACGCCAACAATGGCAGTGCTTGCAGGCCATTATATCCTACAAGGTAAAACCTAATCTCATAAATGGCTGTGATGCTTCACTCTCCTATGAGCTTTATGTTCACTTTGAAAGGACAATTCAACTTCACTGTGAAAATCCCTGTAAAAACTGGTGGCCCTGTGATATTTGTTTCAGAAGCCAATGTCAGAACATCTTTCAAAAGATGAACCCTCTCAGGGCATCAGGCCCTGTTAGGGTACTGAAAATCTGTGCCAACCAACCAGCTGGAGTGTTCAAAGACCAATTTCTCACTGCTGCAGTCAGAAGTTCCCACCTTCTTCAAAAGGGGATCAATTATACCATAACAGTGCCCAAGAAGACCAGGGTGAGCTGTCTCAATGACTATTACCCAATAGCATTCATATCTACTGTAATGAAATGATTTGAGAGGTTGGTCATGGTCAGAATTAAATCATATCTAAGCAAAGACCTAGACACACTGCAATTTACCTATTGCTACAATCGTTCTACACCAGATGCCATCTCACTGATCCTCCACTCAGCCCTGGATCACCTGGTCAACAGCAATACCTACATTAGGCTGCTTTTCATCAATTATTGCTCAGCTTTCTTTCAACACCATCATTCCCTCAGTACTGGTTAGCAAGCTTCAAAAGCTGGGCCTTTATATCTCTCACTGCAACTGGATCCTTGACTTCTTCATCGGAAGAGCACACTCAGTGTGAATCGGTAACAATGTCTCCTCCTCACTGACAAGCAACACAGGGACACCTCAAGGATGCGGGCTTAACCCACTGCTCTAGTTCAGTGGAACTCTGACAACAACCTTGCATTCAACATAAGTAAAACTAAGGAGCTAATTGCAGACTTTGTTGGACTTTAAAAGTACTGTATGTTGTGAGAAAATCCTCAATTCTATCAATTCTCAACTAACAAGCCAGAACTTCAGGAAGGGGGAAGGCAGGAGGACAAATACCAGTCTTTATTGAGGGGGCTTCAGTGGAAATGGAAATTCATGGATAACAATATCACTGAACACATATCCTGGGACTATCATGTCGATTCATTGATGAAGAAGACACGCCAGCAATTATATTTCATTGGAGTTTGAGGAAATTTGGAATGTCACCAAAGACTTGCAAATTTCTACAGGTGTACCACTGAGAGCATTCTGCGTCTCTGTCTGCTAGGGAGGTGCTAATGCACAAGATGAGAACGGGTTACGTAGAGTTGTTAACTCAACCAGCACTGCCATTAGTCTTTACTGCATTAAGGGCATCTAAAAAAGGCATGCCTCAAAAAAGCAGCTTTTAATATCAAGGACAGTCATCACCTAGCCCATCCCCTTTACTCCCCACTATCATCAGGAAGGAGGTACAGGAGCCTGAAGACATTACAATAACAGCTTCTTCCACTCCACCATCATATTTCTGACTGAGCAATGAATCTATGGACACTCCCTCACATTTTCTCTTTTTATTTTCACTAGTTACCAGTCTTTTATTTTTGTCTCGTGTTTCCAGAATTGTAATTTATTGCAATTTTGCACCTTGCTCTGCACAATACTGCTGCCGCAAAACAACAAATTTCATGATATAGTCATGAGACTAAACATGATTCTGTTTCTGATCCTGGAACAGTCCTTCCAAGTGAAACAACACTTCGCTTGTGAATCTGCAGTATTATCTGCTGCTTCCGGTGTCCCTGTTGTGGCCTCCCCTACATTGGAGACTGGACTCAGTCTGAGAGATTACTTTGTAGAGCATCTTTACTCTGCCAGCTGCAAAAACAGGATCTCCCAGTGGCCATCCATTTTAATTCCCTGCCTAATTCTCATGTCCATGATCTCATGCACTGCCAGACTGAGACCACCTGCAAATTGTAGGTACAACACCCCAAGTTCCATTTGGTCACCCTTCAACCAGATGGCATTAACATCAATGTCTCTGGTTTCCATTAGCACCCCCTGTCTCTCTCCTTCCCTATCCCTATGCTCTGTCTCCTTCCCTCCAGCTCCACATTCACAGAGTCAACCCCTTCTCCCTATCAATTCTCACCCTCCCTCTCCTGTCCTCCTGTTGATGTCCAATTATGGTCTTTGGTCTGTGATCCTCCCCCTGCCCTTTCTTCCCTCCTCCCCCAGCCTTTTTTATGCAGACACCTGTCCCCTTTTTTTCTCAGACCTTGATGAAAGGCTCAGGCCCAAAATATTAGTTATAGATCTTTGACTCCTATGTATGCTGCGTGACCTGCTGTTCCTTCAGCAGTTGAAAGCACTTACTACAATTACATCTGCAGACTTTCACATTTCTCATCATTTTCATGGAATGTTTCAATATACAGTAGCTGTTCAGAACAACAAGTATTGAAATTGTAGCTATTTGGAACAAGAAGTATTTAAATTATGATGTAAATTTAAACAATTAAATGTAAAAAATTCAAAAAAAAAAGAATGGAAATGTTGGTGTCCAAATTAAAGAACTGAATGGTGATTTTCTACAAAATATTTTGTGATTATAGAAACTAAAACTGTCACAAGGGTCTTATGCTGCAGTGTTGCATGAAATACAAGACCTTTACATGATATTTGGAATAGATGAATAGATTTGGGGTGATATCAAAAGCCATGGCAAAGGTTTAAAAAGTGATATGAAGTAAAAGATATGAAAAAAGTAAATGTACATACGAGCTACAGATTGGAAGATAGTAATTCAGCAATACAGTATCAAAAAACCTCATTGCAACTCTACAAATCTCTGGTGAGACCACAGTTGGAAGATTGTGTTCATTTATGGTCACCTCATTATAGGAAAGATGTGGAGGCTATAGAGAGGGAGCAGAGGAAATTTACCAGAATGTGGCCTAGATTGGAAAATAAGTCAAGGTGAGCAGAGCTAGGACTTCTGTCTTTGGAGCATAGAAGGATACGAGGTGACTTAATAGAGGTCTACAAGATTATGAGAGGCATAGATAGTAAATGCCACCAGTGCCTTTTTTTTACCCAGGGCAGGAATAGTAAACACTAGAGGATATATGTACAAAGTGAAGGGAGGGAAGTTTAGGGGTAGGTTTTTTTTTACACAGAGAGTGTGGGTGCCTGGAATACCTTGCATGGATGATGGTGCAGGTTGAAACATTAGGGGCATTGAAGAGACTCTTAGGCAGGCACATGGATGGAAGAAAAATAGAGGGTTTACTTTTTTCTAAGGAATATATGGGTCAGCACAACATCGAGGGTCGAAGGGCCAGTGCTGTCATTTAATGTCTATGAATAAAACAAATTCTAGTAAGGTAGATCTCAGGAAACTTTGGAAAACATTTTCTTTGTATACCAATGCATCTTCATTCTGATGGGTTATGCTATGTACATAGTACAGACAGTCCCTGGGTTAAAAACATCTAATTTATGAACAACTCATACTTATGAACCAAGAAGCCAGTCAGAAGTAGAATGCTGTCAACTTTCAGTTCGAGCCTGGTTGATTCAGCATCACAAGAGAGTATGCTGTACAATACTCTTTATGACCCATAGTTTTAAATTTGCAACATTAAAGTTTTATTGTTTGTTGCTCATTAAACCACCTCATAATACTTTGCAAAACTATATTTGAAATATAGCCACTGAGCTGTAGAATAGAGAGAGTTAAGTGGCTGTGTTGAAAGTTATTGCTGTCCCCACTGTGATCAGGCTCCCTGCACTATCCCACCTTACACTGATGGGAATCTGATTGTTTTTGTCTCTGGTCCGATACGGCAGGCCAGCGAGTTTCTAAACCACTGAACAACGCCAGTTTGTATGGAGGGGAACCTCTGGGTTTGGGTTCAGGTTAGGGCGAGAGTTCAGGGCAGACTGGCTAGTTTCCAAAGCACTAAACAATGCACTAGAACGTCAGGCTCCCAGCAGTAGCGGGGACCTTGGGCTCAACAATTCTTTTGACCCCAAAAGTTCAATCAAACCGCTGGCGTTTATTTGCCCCCCTGGCATTTTTTGACTCCTTGGATAGTTCTATTGACCCCAATAGTGGCCATTTTGGACACCCCTATTCTACATTATCCAATGATGTACTGTATTATTATGTTTAAGGTGGTGTAGTTTTTCTTAAGTGTTTCACATGCATAGAATGATAAAATATATACTATATGTGCTATATACTAAGATAAGCATTTTAAGGACAATATGGCTTGTTCCAACTTAAATACAAATTCAAGTTTAAGACAGACCTAGGTAATGGAACTCATTTTTAACCCAAGAACTGCCTGTAAAACAATAGTTTGGAATTAAATTAATAAAAATATATTTTGGCAAAAGGATTTCAATTTTGTCCAAACAATTGTTATTATTGTCATTTTTTATTCTCATAGATAATATATGCTCTTAAACATGACACCTTTTAAAGATTTTTCTCTCAACGTTTCTGTTATTTTACCCTTTGTGCTCCAATTCTATCCATTTCACAATTACATCAACCAGTGCCATTTATTTTATAGAATGCTCCTATTCCCTGCTCCCTCCACCCCACCCCCAGCACCACCATATGAGCCATCCCTCATGCAAAATATCTTGACATGGGTTACCTATATCAGCAGTCAAACAAAAGGGAAAAGTACCAGGTTGTGAACTGGTAATAATTTTGAATTTCCATGTGAAGTGAAATTCAGTATTTTCTCTTCAGAGGTAATCAGAGCTATCCTGTCTGTCATTAGAAGTGTGCATAGGCAAAACTCATACTGACTGCAGAATTTCAGTCTGGGAATGGTTTTATTTTCAATGAATGAAAGTCCTGCTTTTGGGAGAACTTTCATTTCATACAGGTTGGTCAATCTTTTCTTATCCTTGTGCCATGTTCCATTCATCCTGCCTTAATGTGGATACCCATTGTTTTTATGTTCAAATTCTTTCTCTCAAGCCTAATTCACTTGAACCTTTGCTAATACACACTGAATGAAATTAAGCTTTAAGCAATGGCACCCTTATGTCTGCAAGTATTTGTTTGAAGAATACTGAAGAAGTTTACTAATGTTTCATTGCCAAGTGCCTTGCATTTGTGGAATCAGCCTCCACAGAGCGGCTCTTGGCTCCTTCAGCCTGGAGAGGGGAACAGCAGTTTTTGGATGGAAAAGTGAGCTCAGATAATTATTGTTGCAAGAAAATATCTATCTGTGGATATTCTGAGAGCAAGATTGAGCTTGCCTTTGAATCCTGGCAACTAAATTTCAAACGTCAAAATAGGACCCCATTTATAAACTGAAAATTACAAATGAAAATGTTTTTCCAGATATTAAATCATACAAGTGATCCTTTCCAGGTTGATTTTCAACCCTTTGGTGATTTGTCCAGATCCTTTGGAAGGCTTCAATTTGCCCAGCATCCTGAGCACAGCTATTTTGGATCACTACGCATATACAGTATGTTGTTTGTGTGCAGGCAGGACAGTTGGTGCCATGTGTCTGTGTATGTGCATTATGATCTGGAGATATGCTGTTTCATCAGGTTGTATATGTATTTATACAATCAGACATCAATAAACTGGAACTTGAACTAATGATGCCATAGATAACACTCAATACACTTGCTCCACTGCCAGCCGAAGTTCAAGCTTTTACCATCGCCTTTCCAAGATCGTGTTATATGGCGAGCTCTCCACTGGCAACTGAGACAGAGGTGCACCAAAGAAGAGGTACAAGGACTGCCTAAAGAAATCTCTTGGTGCCTGCCACATTGACCACCGCCAGTGGGCTGATATCGCCTCAAACCGTGCATCTTGGCGCCTCACAATTCGGCGGGCAGCAACCTCCTTTGAAGAAGACTGCAGAGCCCACCTCACTGACAAAAGACAAAGGAGGAAAAATCCAACACCCAACCCCAACCAACAAATTTTCCCCTGCAACCGCTGCAACCGTGTCTGCCTGTCCCGCATCGGACTTGTCAGCCACCAACGAGCCTGCAGCTGACGTGGACATTTACCCCTCCATAAATCTTCGACCGCGAAGCCAAGCCAAAGAAGACAACTTACGTTGAGGAAAATGGACAATTGACATTTTGGGTCAAAACTACAACTGACAATTTTCCTCCATGGATGCTGAGTTCCTCTAGCACTTTGTTTCTTCCTGTAGATTATAGATCTCCAGCTTCTTGTAGCTCTCTACAACTTTGCTGTTCATTCACAAAAGGCCGAAGAGCACTTTGTGGAGGGTGTTATGAATGAAGTGGAAATTAAGGGGTTTAAACTGAGTCATCAATATTTGTACACCATGTCTCCAAGGCTCTGCATCCATATTACATCAGTGTTTGCACAACACATCCCCAGCCTCAATATTCTGGGTCAGCATTATGCAGAATTAATCAAGGTTTCCCCTTTACTAATCACAGGCTTTTTCTTAAGATCAAACATGAGATGTGTGCTTTCATCAGTGGACTCTTGCTTGCTTACCAGAGGCGTGGCTGCCCACGAAAATTGAGCCATTTGGAGCTAGGGGTTGTAACACATTAAAAATAGAATCCCTCCCTTGCATTTTCCCTCCTCTCTACTGCATGGTGGCTGCTATGGAGACAGTTATTTAAATGCTGCCCCACTTCCCAGCCAACTGCAAGGCAGTAAGAAGGCAGTTGCTTGTCCTCCTCGGTAATCCTGGTAAAGTCTCTTCAAATCCCATTTCAGTGTGCTAAGAGGCATTTCATAGTTTTGAAAAGAGCTGACCTTTGTAATTGAGCATGAAAGCTGAAAATAATTTCTCAATATCTATACAGTATTTGTGTGTACTTTCAATGGAATTAATATATAGTTTAGCAGGTCATATAGAGATATTTTTTGGCAATTATTCTGAGAAGAACTTGACATTATGATAGCTAAAAGTAAAAACAGAAATCCTTGGGGAACTTAGCAGGTCTTGCAACGTTCATAAGAGGTAAAGATATATAATTGAAGTTTTGGGCCTAAGGTCTTCTTCAGGGAATGAGTAAAGAGCAGACAGGTGCCTGAATTAAAAAGTGGGAAGAAAATAAAGAGCAGGGGGTGGAGCGCAGGCCAAGAGATAAAAGGTGATAATTGGATATAGAGAGCAGGACTGGAGAGGAAAGGTGAACATTGATTGGGGGAAGGATTGTTCTGTGAATGCAGAGCTAGAGGAAAGGAGACAGAGGGAAAAGAAAGAGAGAATGATAAAAGGCTAGTGGAAAGAAGAAATTGGGATAGAAGGGGGGAATGGAAACTGGAAGTCAATGTTAATGCCATCTGGTTGGAGTGTGCCCAAGTGGTATATGGTGTTGTTACGTAATTTGCGGGTGGACTCAGTCTAACAGTACAGGAGACCATGTACAGACATTTCAGTATGGAAATAGAACTGGGACTTGAAATGCATTGTCACTGGGAAATCACCACTGTTGCTCAACGAAGCAATTTCCCAGTCTGATTCCTGTCTCTCCAATTACCCCTGCAGATTCACAAATGTGGTGTGGCTTCACTTCAAAGAACTGTTTGGAGTGCTGAATGGAGGTGAGGGAAGAGATGTAGGCACAAGAGTACTATTTCCTGTGGTCACATGGGTAGGTGCCAAAGGGGCGATTTGTGGGAAGAGAAAAGTGAATGAGGGAGTCACGGCGAGAGTGGTCCATGTGGAAGGTGGAGAAGGGCGGAGACGGGAAGATGTGTTTGGTGGTGGGATCACATAGTAGGTGGCAGTAATATGTTGAATGTGGAGGTTAGTGGAGTGGTAGGTGAAAACAAGGGTCATCCTGTCCTTGTTGAGCATTGGAGTAGAGAGTGCCAGAGCAGATGTGCAGGTAATGGAGGATATGTAGGTGAGGGTCGAGTTGATGGTAGTAGAGGGGAAGCCATGTTTTTTGAAGAAGGAGATCATCTCAGATGATCTGACATAGAAAAGGTCTTCCTGAGAGCAGATGCGGCATTGATGGAGGAATTGTGGGAAAGGAATGGAATCCTTACAAGTGACAGGGGTGTGAAGAGGTGTAGTCGAGGTAGCTGTGGGAGTTGGTGGATTCATAGAAAACAACTGTTGAGAGATGATCTTCTGATTTAGAGATAGGGAGATGAAGAAATGAGAGAAGTGTTACTAGAGATGGACCAAGTGAATTTAAGCTGAGGGTGGAAGATGGCAGCGAAGTGGATAAAGTCAACAAGTTAATTATGGGTGCATGAGGCTGCACCAAAATAATCATCAATTCAGCAGAGGAAAAATTAAGGGGCCTGGCCTGTGTAGACTTGTAGCATGGCTAGCTCCACATACCCAACAAAAGGCAGGCTTAGCTGGAGCCCATGCGGGAACCCATGGCTACCTCTTTGATTTGGAGAGAGTGGGATGAGAGAAAGAAGAAGTTATTGTGGGTGAGGACAAGTTCTGCCAGCCGAAGGAGAGCAGTGGTGGAGGAGGGCTTTTGGGTGTATTGTTGAAGAAATGAAGAGCTTTCATGCCAATCTGCTGTCGAGGAAGAAACAAAGGGCTTTGAGCAACTATAAGTTGCAATGAGTAAGAGCATAGTGTTGACAGGAATTGAACTGATGCAGTTCAGTGAAGAGAGGGTAAGTCAGGAGGAGTTGTTTGCTGACTTTGGCATTAGATTTATATCGAGCTAGGCTCTTAATTACACATTCAATACCTTGGTGAGATTTCAAAATACCGGTTTGATCACTTTGAATGCTTCCGGTAGAGCTGAAGCAGAGATTTGATCAGTACGTTTATAAGCAGCAATTTATTTTGTTACTACTTCATTACAACTCAAAAATAATAAATCCCCACTCTTTCTTTCCTATCTAAAATTGAAATCTGAGACTTACAACAAATTATAAGCTTAACACAACCCTGTGTATTAAATATTTCAGACCAAGCTAGACCAGATGTAATGTGGTGCGATACATTGTCCAGATTCTCATCATTTTTACCATTATCTTTGTTATGTCAGAGCTTCAGCAGTATAAATTCCAACATATCTGTTCATTCCACTCTGCAGTGCTTTGTCTGTCACCATTGTGTAGGTTTATAGATTACATTTGCAGATGATTACACTATCCTATCTTTGTCAATGGTTGACTGGAATTTAGAAAATGTACTTCCAAAGCAGTAATAGTTTTTGCACTGTTTCCTTTTGGAAACAAATTGATTTGAGGTTTATTGTGCAAATCATGTAACAGTAACACGATTATGTTGGTTTAAGGCAGATCACTTGAGGGTTTAAATCTATTTCATGGCACTCCAGTTAATATATTCATTGACAATTTATTTGAGCAGTATCTTAATGCAGTCACTAACAGGCTTCAAATCTATGGATTAATAAGTGTTCAAATGGAATGCCATGAAACTTAATTTATGTCATTAGCACCCATAGGGTTTTAATTTCCTCTTTTAGTCAAGTTTCATCTTCACTTCCAAATTTGTATTCACAAATCTCATTGAAGTTTGCAAAGCAACTTCAATTTTGAAAGCCACAAGTGGTGCAAAAAAAGTGGTGCCAATGGGAAATGAGGAGAATCTGGACAAATTGATACCTGTCATTGTATCTATTGGAAAGACTTTGTATTGGAAAAGGACATGTTTATCCCAGTCATGTGATGCACCATAACTGCAAGAAGGGTTACATGAATAAGTGCTTGGTTAAAGATAAATGAGGATTATAACAAGATTACCAGTAGTCGTGTCAGTCTAAATTATTATTTCTAACAAAGGTTTGGTTGAATTAGATACTGTATATTTGATAATTCTCTTTGAAATTCAGGAGGGTTTAATCACAAAATCCCTTGATGCTATTGTTGAATATAGCCATTTTATATTGATTTGCTGACATGGGCATTGTCGAATTGCCCAAATTTTACACCAAATCCTATTTGTCCTTGAAAGTGTAAAAGTGAGCTGTTTCTTTCAACCCTTGCAATCTTTGTACTTTTTGTTTGAGTGTTTCTGCAGAAATGATAAAATATTGAAGTCATAAAAATTAGTGACTTGTAAGAGAAACTGAAAATGGTAGCATTCACATTTACCAGATGTCCTTGCAGTTCCAGGTGGTAGTGTTGCAGAGTTTTGGAGATGTAGATGAAGAAGCCTTTACCAAATAGCTTCCCATTTAGGGTGCTTTCACACTTAGATCCCAGCAAGTTGGCACATCAATGACCCATGTTTAAAGCCAGGTCGGGTCAGATCGGAGCATTCACACTGAGCCAAGAAAAGCCAGTTGAGTATGACATTTTACGCATCCCGGTCAAAAGGAAGAGGGACCGATGTGAAATGCATCAGCTCAGATACTACATACCTCAACGGGTAAGTACTGGGCCAAAAATGACCACGTTCCCCCCCCCCCCCCCCCATATTGTATTGGTTGTCTTCATACGGCAGGTGAAATGGTAAAAATACCAGCTTTGAGGGACAGTGTGAAAACACCCTAGAATATTGAGTTATAGAGCACGTAAAAAGCCCTTCAGACCAATTCATCAATGCTGACCATATTGGCATTCTGGGCTAGACCCATTCACCTGTATTTCTAAAACCTTCCCATCCATATATCTGGTCTTTTCCATATTGCTTGTATGACTACCTCTCACATCTCCTTCAATGTACTGTATAGACTACTCTCTGAATGAAAACAATGCCCTTCAGTCCCTCTTTAATCTCTCCCTTCTTAAACCCATGCCCTCTAGTTCTGGAAACATTTACCCTTGGAAATAGGCTGAGAGCTATCATTTTATCTGGGCCATCATGATCTTATAAACCTCTTTAAAGTCACTCCTTAATCTCCTCCACCAACCTTTCAATCTTGCCCTTTAACTCAAGCCCTTGAGTCCTGGTAATACCCTGATGAATCTCCCCTGAAGTCAACTTATTGATATACTCCCTATATATGGATGAATTGCACACAATCCTGCATGTGTTCTCTCACCCATGCTTTGAGGTCTCAGTTTTGTACTCAGTTTCCCATCATTAAAAGCAAGCACATCAAGTGCCTTCTTCACCAGAGAGTCAACACTTGTACCAAATTATGCATCAGTACCTTAGGTCTATCTGTATGACAACACTTTCCAGAGTCCTGCTTTTCACTGTGTAAGTCCTACCCTGGTTTGACTTACCAAACTGCAACATTTCACACTTGTCAGAGTTAAATTCCATTTTTCAATCCTGGCCCATCCTTCCATCCTAGATCCTGTTGTAAACTTAGATATCCTTCCTCATTGCTCACTGCACCACCCATTTTGGTGTCATCTTCAAATTTACTACTCATGTTAACTACATTGCCATCCAAATTGTTAACATAAATGACAAACAACAGTCAACTCAGCACTAAATCGTGCAACACACCACTGGTCAAGAGGCCTCCATTCTGAGGAACAAACCTACTACCAAACTATGTCTCTGATCATCAGGCCAGTTTTGAATTCAATTGGCCAGTTTACCCTGGATCTTACATGATCTGACCTTCAAGACTAACCATCTAAGCAGTATCTTGGCAAAGACCTTGCTGAAGTTCATATCCATTTCCCTGCCCTCAATAATCTTCTTTGTTATCGCTTCAAAAACTTCATCAGATTTGTGAGACACAATCTTGTAGCCATGCTGACTACTTCGAGGTAGTCCATGCCAAACCAAATGCTGGTAAGTCCTATCCCTCAAAATCCTCTCAAGCAACTTTCCCACTGATGATGTCAGGCTCATTGACCTGGTGTTCCTTGGCTTGTCATTGCTGCCTTTTTTATATAACAGCTCAAGATTTGCCATCCTCCAGTTTTTTGGTACTTCACTTAAAGCCAAAGATGATCTCAATATTTCACAAGATCACAAGATAAAGGAACAATTCAGCCCATCAAGTCTACTCTGCAAGACCACCCTGAGATAAATTGTTCTCACATCTAGTTCCAAGTTCCAGCCATTTCCTCATATCTCTTGATATCCTGACTAATTAGATACCCATCAATACATCAATCCACCCCTTAAACTCCCCTATTGATCTGGCCCCCACTGCTGTATGTGACAATGAATTCCACAAATTCATAACCCTCTGGCTAAAGAAATTTCTCCTCATCTCTATTTTAAATGGGTACCTTCTAATTTTAAGACTGTGCTATCTTGGCCTAGATTCACCCACCAAGGGAAACATCTTATTCACATCTACTCTGTCCAATCCTTTCAGCATTCAAAATCTTTCTATTAAATCCCCTCTCATTCTTCTATAGTCCAATGAATACAGTCCAAAAACCACTAAACGTTCCTCATATGTTAGCCCTTGCATTCCAGGAATCATCCTGGTAAATCTTCTCTGAACTCTCTTCAATGTCAGTACATTCCTTCTAAGATAAGGGGTCCAAAACTGCACACAGTATTCCAAATGAGGTCTCACCAGTGCCCCATAGATCCTCGTCAACATCTCCTTACTCTTATACACTATTCCCCTTGAAATGAATGCCAACATAACATTTGTTTCTTTACTGCCGATCCGACCTGATGGTTAACCTTCAGGTTATCCTGTACGAGGACCCCCCAAGTACCTTTGAACTTCTGAATTTTGAATTTTCTACCCATCCAAATAATAATCTTCATGGTTATTTCCTCTTCCAAAATGTACGACCATGCCATTTCTTTGCCCACTTTCCTATCTGTCCAGTCCCTCTGCAACCTTTTGGTTTCTTCAACACTTCCTACACCACCAACTATCATGGTGTCATCTGCAAGCTTGGCCACAAAACCATTCACTCCATAATCTAAGTCACCAGCGTACATTGTAAAAAGAAGCAGCCCCAACACCGATCCCTGTGGAACACCACTAGTAACCAGCAACCAACAGGATCCCTTTATTCTCACCCTTTGCTTGCTGCCTCTCAGTCAATGCACCACCCAATCTAATATCTTTCCTATAATTCCGTGGGCTCTCATCTTATTAAGCAGCCTCTTAAGTGGATCCTTATCGAAGGCCTTTTGAAAATCCAAATACACAAGATCCACAACTTCTCCTTTGTCCATCCTACTTGAGATTTCCTCCAAAAAAATCCATTAGGTTGATCAGGCAGGATCTTCTCTTCATGAAACTGTGCTGGACTGGCTTGGACTTTCCATGCTAACCACCTTGAAGTATTTCATAACCTCGTCCCTGAGGATTGACTCCAATAACTTTCCAACTACAGATGTCAGATTAATAGACCTATAATTTCATTTTCTCTCCTCCCTCCTTTCTTAAACACCGGAACTACATTTTTAGCCTTCAAAATTCTGCTAGACTCTATTGATTTCTGGACAATCGCTTCCAATGCCTCCACAATCTCCAAAGCCACCTCCTTCAGAACCCTTGGGTGCACGTCAACCGGTTCAGGCGACTTACATATCTTTAGTCCATTCATCTTATTAAGTACTATCTCTCTAATAATCCTGACTGTACTTAATTCTATTCCCTGCGACCTCTATCAGGTATATTGCTATGATCTTCCCCAGTGAAGACTGATACAAAATACTCATTTAGTTTCTCTGCCATCTCTTTGTTACCCATTATAATTTCTCCAGCATCATGTCTCTCTTTTACTCTTTATATATTTAAAAAAAACTCTTGTTATCCTTTTATGTTATTTGACAGCTTCCTTTCATAATTCATCTTTTCATTCCTAACGACTTACTTTGTCTCTTTCTGTAAGTTTTTAAAAGTTTCCCAGTCCTCTGTTTTCCCACTCATTATTGCTTCCCTGTATGCCCTCCCTTTTGCTTTTATTTCAGCCTTAACCTTTCTTGTTAGCCACATTTGTGCCATTTTTACATTCCTAATTTTCTTTTTTTCTTGGAATATATCGGTCCTGCACTTTATTTCTTGTAGAAATGTCATCCAATTCTGCTCTGCCATCCTTCTGTCTAGCTTAATTTTCCAGTCAACTTGGGCCAGTTCCTCTCTCATACCATGGTAATTTCCTTTGTTCCACTGAAATATTGAAACACCTGATGTCAGCCTTTCCATTTCAAAATTGAAACTGAACTCTTTCATGTTATGATGACTACTTCATTGGGGTTCCATTACCTTCAATTCCCTAATCACCTCAGGTTCATTACACATCACCCAATCCAAAACCACTATCCCCATGTCATCTTGTTGACAAGCTGCTACAAAAAGTCATCCTGTAGGCATTCTACAAACTCTCTCTACTGGGATCCAGTACCTTCCTGACTTTCCCAATCCCCTTTCATGTTAAAATCCCCCATAATTATTTTGACATTTTCCTTCTGACACACTTGTTCTATTTCCAGCTATATCTTGTAGTCCACTTCCCAGCTGCTACTTGGGGGCCTTTATATAACTGCCAATCGAGTCTTTTTACCCTTCCCATTTCTTAAGTCAACTCATAATGTTTCTACTTCTTCTGACCCTATGTCCCATATTTCTAGTGATTTAATATCATTACTTATCATCAGGGCCAAGCGACCCCTTCTACCTACCTGGCTATCTTTCCTATACACTGAGTACCCTTGGACATTCAGCTCCCAATCACATCCATCATTAAGCCATGTCTCGGTGATAGCCGCAATGCCATATCTTTCAATCTGTAGCTGTACAACAAGGTCATCTACTTTACTCCTAACGCTATGTTTGGCACACATGTTTTATTATGGGGGTTATCTTTTTTTTCCAAACTAATTTGGCATCCCATTTGTATATAAATTCTTTGGTTATCTTTTCCCCTACTGCATGTAACCCAATTTGTGCCCAAGAAGGTGGACCCCTGTCCCTTTTTAATTAACATCCGAGGTCCTCTAGCTTCTAGGAGGATCATTGCCTTTGTCAGTATTTAGGTGGTTTTTCTATGTTTGTATTTTGGTATTTGTATAATTTAAGGGATAAGGAGGGGAGGGTGTACAGAGGGCGAAATAAGGTCTCTGTAAATCATATTACATGGAAAGAGAATGTAATATTTTGTTTATTGGATTTGCATGAGTCATTGGGAAATTAAAAATAAATATTCAAAAAAAGGTAATTACAAATAAATAAAGTATGACCAACTCACAGACTGAATAAAACTAAAGTCTATTATTTTGAAAGGTGAGTAATTGAAGCAGCTGTGTATTTACAAAATTATGTTATGGTTACATTGCCATTAATCCTTCTACCATATGATGAAAGAACAAAGATTTTGTTCAACTTGATTTTACATCAATTTTGTTTATTTCTAATGTAGCGAAAGAAGAGTTTACCAAGAGGTCCCTGTCCTAATATAATTTTCATTCCTAACTCTTCACCTACTGAAGGCAGTGAGTCATAGTGAATTACAGTTTCACAAGCTTTGCCAAAGTGTTCAATCTTTCCAAATGAGCATGGACAATAACATTTCTTTGCTGATCAGTATTATTTTAAGACCACCGGAGAGTGAACTTAAATAAGCAGAAATTCTAGACTTAACATCAGTTGGTGATCCACCTGTATCCAAGCACAGCACTGTTCACCACCAGAAATTCCAATCTTGGACATGCTTCAGGAACTGTGATCAGAAGTGATAACTCTGACATGTTTCTCCCTGGTCAACTGTAACGAAAGCCAATGACATTTCACCGTCACAGACGAAGTAAACTGAACAAGTTTATTAAGTCATTCCAAAAGGTTTTTTTTTTAAGCAGAGAAAGACCGACTCTTGATATTTGCTTTTTATTTTGCAACAGTTTACTTGCTGCAACTCCAGTGAGAGGAGGTTACAATAATTATTCAGGTGAAAGCCATTCTCACTTAGGCTTATAATGATCATGTCCTCATTATTGAAAAATCTACCATTCATAAGACCCCATTATATTAGAGTAAACAAATTAGTCAAAAGTCAAGTTATTGAATGAATGAATGAAGTTTTATGTCATATACATAAGTATAATGTACTTGTAGATGTAACGGAGCAGAAATAGGCTATTCAGCCCATCGAGTCTGCCATGCTATTTAATCATGAGCTGATCTGTTTTCCAACTCAGCCCCACTGCCCGGTTTTTTCCCCATAACCTTTAATGCCCTGCCTAATCAAGAATTTATCAATGCCGGCCTTAAATTTGCACTTCTACAACCACCTTAGGCAACAAATACCACAGATTTACCAGCCTCTGGCTAAAGTCTTACTTTCTATTGCATTCCAAGGACATAAAACACACAACACTTCGAACCATAGAACATTACAGCACCGAAACAGGGCTCTTATGCCCTTATAGTCCGTGCTGAACCATCTGTTTTGCCTCTTCCCACTGAACTGCACCCAGTCCATAGACCTCCATACCTCTTCCATTCATGTACTTGTCTAAATTCCTCTTAAATGTTAAAATTGAACCTGCATTTACCATTTGCAGCTGGAAGCTCATCCCACACACCCACCACTCTGTGTGTGTGAAGAAGTTCCCCCTAAACTTTTTGCCTTTCACTCTTGTAGAGCTCGTCGAAAGAACCAAAGACTTGTTGATCCAAACCAAGGCTTTTATTAGCAAAAGACAGGAGCTCTTCACAGGTGGCTGACCAGTCCGGAATGATCCGACCTGGCTTGGGACACAACCATTTAAGGCCCAGACAGTAGGTGTGGCTAAGCTCTCAGCCAATTGCTGTAAGCACAGTCATTACATACTCTAGATACTGTAACTATATACATTGGTGATAGGTCTGTACTATCACAACTCTTTACCCATGTACTCTGCTATCTATCTCACCTACACTCAATGCAAAAAGCCTATCTACATTTACTCTGTCTACCTCCCTCATAATTTTAAATACCTCTATCAAATCTCCCCTCATTCGTCTATGCTCAAGGGAATAAATTCCGAGCCTGCTTAACCTTTCCCTGAAACTCAGTTGCTGAAGTCTGGGCAACATCCTAGTAAATCTTCTCTGCACTCTTTCTATCTTATTGATATCTTTCCTGCAGTTAGATGACCAAAACTGCACACAATACTCCAAATTTGGCCTCATCAATATCTTATACAACTTTAACATAACATCCCAACTCCAGTATTCAGTACTTTGAATTATGAAGGCCAATATGCCAAAAGCTCTCTTTACAACCCTATCTACCTTTGGCACCACTTTCGGGGAATTATGTATCTGTATTCCCAGATCCCTCTGTGCTACTGAACTCTTCAATGCCCTACCATTTACTGTTTATGTCCTTTCTTGGTTTGTCCTTCTAAAATGCATCACATCACACTTACCTGCATTAAATTCCATCTGTCATTTTTCATCCCATTTTTTCCAGCTGGTCCCAATCCCTCTGCAAGCTTTTAAAACCTTCGCTTTCCAACAACAGCTCCATTCTTAGTGTCATCTGCAAACTTGCTGATCTAATTTACCACATTATCATCCAGATCATTGATATAGATGACAAATAACAATAGCCCCGGCACCAGTTCCTGAAGCACACCACAAATAACAGGCCTCCAATCTGAGAAGCAATCATCCACCACTACTCTCTGGCTTCTCCCGTCCAGCCACTGTCGAATCCAGTTCACTACTTCACCATGAAAACTTAATGTCTGATTGGTCATAGTGAAAACATGTACTGAGTCAGTTGTACAGACAGGTCATTGATGATCTTGATCTAATGTTATGGTTGAGGGAAAAGAGGGAAGATTTAAGAGCTGGATATTACTCCTCGAGGGTGGTGGTGGGGGGGAGAACTATTCTTGAATCTAGAGGCACTGATCTTCACACCAGCAACTCTACACCATTAGGAGTATGAAGAGATTTGGGATATCACCAAAGACTCTTGCAAATTTCTATAGGAATGGCCTTGAGACCATTCTGATTGGTTGCATCATAGTCTGGTATGGATATGCCAATGCACAGGACAAGAAGAGGCTACAGAGAGTTCTGAACATAGCCAGCACCATCATGAGCATTTGTCTTCATTCTATTAAAGACATCTACAAGAGGCGGTGTCTCAAGAAAGCAGCCTCTATCATCAAGGACCATCACCACCTGGCCATGCTCTTTTCTCATTGCTACCAGCTTGAAGGAGGTTCAGGAGCCTGAGAACGAATACCCAATAGTACAAGAACAGCTTCTTATCCTCCACCGTCAGATTTCTGAATGGACAATGAACCACAGACACTAATTTAGATGGTGGGGCTAATTATGTGTTTACCATCCACTTTAAGTATTTCCCACTCATTAATACCCAAAGTATAACTATGTTGTATTCATAGATTACTTTTTTACATGGTTAAAAATTCTCAGCCAGTAAGACAAACTGTAATACAGAAATCCGTGAAGGTCTAGTTTTCAGTCTTCATGGAATGCGGTTCACATCTCCAACTTTAATTTAACAGAGTGACTAAGTCCTACATTGAACATATTTGGTTATGTAAATTGTACAGATAGTAATTGTTTCAATATTGAAATACACATTCACCCTTCTTACCCTTGAGATGATTCTTACTACTTCTGATTAAGGAGTACAATACAACAGTACATTGGGAGGATATTCCTGTGTACATTTAACAATAACAATAAACAATTCAATTCAATTATTCCTCAGTTCCTCCTTTATTTGCTCATGAGCTTACCTCCCAGGAATATTCTCTCAATGTACTACTGTGATATACTTAATCAAAAATGCACCTCTTCCTCTTCTCTTTCCACCACCCCCATCACGCCTGTAGCATTTAAATGCCTGTTGTATTTAAGATGGTGTGAACACATTACTGGGTTGTACTATTTCTTTCAACCCCTTCCCCCCCCATCCCCACCATAGTGAGAATTAGAAGAGCAAATATGTTTCTTCAAATTTAGTAGTAGTATCTAAAGTCTGATTTTTTTCCCCTACATTTAAGAAAGACATGACATGAGAAAGCCATTGAAATAATACTTTCATGGGATATAATTAGCATTGTTCTATGAATTAACTCTTCCTTTCCAGAGGTTAATATAATTCTTGCCGTTTTTATTATCTGTAAATGTGGACTGGAGCTATGTTTTAAACTGTTCGACAGATCCTCGGGAGAGGCCGTTCAGTTTTGGCTTTTTAAACTTTTTTTTAGTACGTTAGTTGAATTTTTATATGTAATATTAGAATTATTTCTTTATCTCTGTTTTCTTTGTTAAGAGAATTATTTCTAATATGGCACATTTTCACTCTTTGGAATTTATATATGATACTTGTACTATTTAGACTTGGGCATCCCATTTTAATTGTGTTATTTCTATTCTTATGCAAATATGTAGTGAAATCACAGAGAGTTTCAAAATTAAGAGGCTTGTAAAAGTAAGGGGTTTTACATTTTAAACATTGACTGGGACGACCATATTACTAAGGGATTGGAAGGGATGGCATTTGTTAAGTGTATTCAGGAAGGTTTACTGAAGCAATACTAGATGGCTCTAACATAAATCTTAGTCCGCGAAGCCAAGCCAAAGAAAGAAAAAACAGAGATCAGTATACTCATTGATCAAATATGTACTGTTTCACAAATGGCTAAACATAGAGTGATATCTTCACATTGTTAACTCTCTGTGCGTATTACCCTCAGTGTAACTTTTCTTTCTGATTCAATCAAATTGAAAACGGGATCCTTTATGACAATTTTCTCCATCCAAAGGTCTCACCTCAGTCCATGACCAATAAGATTACACTTTGTCTTTTCTATTAGAAACCTAATTGAAACCACATCCAGAACTTCATCATTAAATGTGGCCACATTTTTTTAAAAATTCCTGATGATTCCTGATGAAGGGTTACAGCCTAAAACATTGATTGTCTTTTGCCGTCTGTGGATGCTGCCTGACTCATTAAGTTCCTCCAGTGTTTTATGCGTTACTCCAGTTTTTCAGCATTTGCAATCTTTCTTGTTTACCCTTATTTTAAAAGTTATTTTTTTATTTCATATTTCATCTGAAGTGTTTCAAAATGAATGTGAATCACAACATTTGTCATTGCTCTGCCATTTCCTTAAAAATGGTCAGTTGGGTAAAAATGATTGCTGTTATTTCTAAGTGTTGTCTCTTCTATTTTGTTACAAACAACTGGTCTGATTTATTTGACTGGCCAATATTGTACCATCAACCAATCTTTATATACCTTACTAGTACTTATGTTTGGAATTAATACTCATGATGATATATGGGATTGTAATGAGCTGTTTTCCTCTGAACAATTTCCCTTTTTTTTAAATTTGAGGGATAACAAAATTTTGTGTCATGTTGTCCATATGGACAGGTTTCTTTGTTTTACTGAAATATGCAGCAAAGCCCACATGAAGCAAAGGCCCTCAATTCAATACCAACCTGAATGACATCCTTGACATCTACTAACATGAAGTGCTTTGAGAAGTTGGTCATGGCTCACAACAGCTCGAGCCTACCAGCCTGCCTTGACCCACTACAGTTTACATGCAGGAACCAGAGCAGATTTAACTCCCCAGCCCTCCACTCAGCCCTAGAACACTTGAATGCCAAGAACACCTCTGTTAAACTACTGTTCATTTACTACAGTTTTGCCTTTAATACCATAGTTCTGAGCAAACTCATTCCCGTTCTTTGAGATCTGGGTCTCAGTTCCCCATCCACTACCAACCCACAACTGAATCCTTCTTACAGACTGCAATCAGTGAATTTAGCAATAATATCTCCTTGTGATTATCTAAACACTGATGCTCCTCAAAGATGTGTACTCAGCCCCCTACTATGTTCCCTCTGTACAGATAAATACCATACTAGCTCCATTTCCAAATTGGCTGGCGACTGAAAAGCAGTAGGCCAGGTATCAAATAATATAAGACAGAACCCAGGAAATAGATTGAAAATCTGGTGACAATTTCAACAGGACCACAGAGGGGGTCACTGGCTTGAGAGGGGTAGAGCCAACACTCCTGTCCATATTGATGTGTTGAAGTATAAAGTGTAAATGATTTTAAGTTCTGAGGAATAAATATTTTCAATGACCAAATATGGAACAAACACATTATTGGTCAAGGAATCACTACAACCACTTCTACTGTACTTTCTTGGAAGTCTGTGGAACTTTGGTATCCTTCATGGTCCATCAACAATATTTACTGATGCGCCATCACAAGAATACTTGCTGGATGTATCACAGCTTTGTTCAAGATCAGAAGAGGTTACAGAAATTCACAAATGCAGCTCAGAATATAATGCAAACCTCTCTCCCTTCCAAAGACTCCATCTACATCTCGAACAGCTGAGAAAAGACAGCCAACGTGTTGAAGGATCCCATCATGTCCAAAACACACTCTCTTCTCCCTCCTCTCAAGAAGGAGAAGATTGCAGAGTTTGAAAGTAGGTACCAGCAGGCTTAAAGGCAATTTCTTCCCTGCAGCCATCAGGCTTCTAAATTAACCCCATAACATTCTGCCCTTGCTTAGCGTTGATTGATCTTTCTTTTTCATTGCATTACTAATACTCTGCAATTGTGCTCTTTAGGTGGTTGTAGGATTGTTAGAATTAACCTTTTAGACTGCTCACAGAAGAGCCCTTCTCAGAGTACCGGTTATTTTGTGACAAACATCAACTTTCTGAGTCAGGAGATGATTTCCACACCCTTTGATCAGAGGGAAAAAGATTCATTGAAGTTTATGCCACAATATCTCAGAATCAGAATCAGAATATCTGCAGAAAACTTGTTGGATGTTGGGAAAGAAAAGTATGGGCTCAGAAGCATACAGAGTCAGAACGTGAAAAGTGGACAATTGAATATATGTGACAGAGGTCTCTGAAACATAGGAGGAGAACAGTTACTTTCTTAATCCTCTTCTGCAATCGAGATCTTCTGAAACATGGTTACAACAAGCAACAGGACACAAATAAATTTAGGGAACTAATTGAAGATGACTTATCCACTATTGAAAGTATCCAATGTTGTTGTGTAGTCATGTACCCTATTTCTATCACGAGTTTAAAACTACCTACAGTACTACAATATAAATACAAATAAATGTGATTTATTCTCCTTGAGTACTGTGTTCCATAAGTCAAAAGCAACAAAGTTCCCAGTAGCCTTATAATGTATCTGTTTACACTGTTACTTAAAATTAATTGAGTAAAGAATTCAATAAAATTAATTATATAAAGAGCTACAAAAATAATACGTGCTTAATGTTGCACTACACGGTATTCCTTTGTGGGCTGTTTTCAGTGCAGCTGAAGGTAGTGTAAATGCTAATTAAGTAAATGAACTCTGAAGATGCTTTCTAAATTAATTTTCCTTTTCCTTCAAACTATTTCTATTTATATCTCTTTTCCTGGAGGCTGTGCTCATACTGAAAACAGCACCAAGGGAATCTGTATCCTTGTTCTAAAATGCTCAAACAGCCACTTTCTTTTCCAGATGCAGTGCTAGAAGATATGTGTCAGTCTGCTAGTTGATTGATCCTGTCCTCATTTGTCATAGATACGAGGCAACATGTCCCAAAGAAGTGATTAGCAGAGGGAAATTCAAGGCAATTTCTCCACTCATCAATTTAGACACATAAATACCAGTTTCAGTGGCCCCTAACTGAGACTGAAGTCATGTAATTTAGCATAGAGCATGAATTAATCTGAGATTTTAGTGCTCCATGTAGTACAATTTAATGGGTTACAAACTCTATAAATACAACATAGGATGTTAATTAGGTCTTAATGTAATAGTCTCTTAGTTTGCCTATTATGTTATAGAAGCCAATTTTGGTCTTTTTGCATTGATCTTGAAATTCATTATTTGGCATTAGGGTGTGATGTGCCAATGTATGGAGTGAGCAGCTCATGTCTTTCAATGGCATGCAGCACTGGTGTGGAACCCACTTCAAAGAACTTTATTTATGGATGTATAGCCTGTGGGTGGCTTGGATTCATTGCCCATGGGCAGGCCTTTTCAACAAATGTGCTTTGGTAAACCTTAAAGGGGACTTGCCCTGGCAGCTCTCAGTCATTGGAGACCCACTTTGGACTCAGTTTTGTGAATGGTCCTTATTGTGGCTCTTACTTGGTCCCCACACACCTCTGAAGAGGACCTCCAGACACTTCTCCCTAACCACAACTCAACGACTCCATTCCCACGATCATGGTTACAAGCCGTCTAATTGGCTAGCACATCTCAAATAAGCCCTTGAAATCCTGCAGGAGAAATTCAGCAGGTCCCATAGCATCGATAGGAGGCAAAGATATTATAACCATCATTTCAGCACTTAGCCCTCTGCTGGAAGCTAGGGACCTGCTGAGTTTCTGCAGAGCTTTTTGTGTATTATCTACAGTCACAGCACCTACAGATTTTCTTGTTTTGCCTCTTTGCCATCTCCAATGCAGTGATTCTGTGCCAGCCTAGGTTCTGATTCTTCTGTCAAATTGTGCAACTTAGGATCAGTGACCCACATATTTTCTCAGACTTGCAGAAAGGTTCTGACCTGAAACATTGATTGCTCATTTACTCTTACTGTGTTCCTCTAACAGATTGGGTTTTTTTTCCTCTCTGTATTCCATCATGTGCAATCTCTCATGAGTTTACGTGTTTTCAGTGAGTTAAACATGTAAAGGCCATTCACTTGCAGATGACACTTTGAGCCTTGTGAACAAGATTATGTTGCAACAGTGGGCTGCCAAGGAAAGCCCGCACTGTACATTTACCTTGGCTTTCACAGCACTTGGGTCAAAGTGCATCAACAGGGAAAAGGACATGTTCTTTTCACGAGATATGGAAAAACATTTCAACTCAGAGGAGATGCAATACACTGGAACTCCTGAAGAACTTTAACTTAATTTTATTGAGACAACGCATGATAAGTTTTTGTAAGGTGAACTTAATTGTTCCTTTTTTTGGACTATGTAACACTATTCTAAGACATATTTCTTCATCCTCAAATCCCAACCTAAATCTATCTCAGTTCAAAATTTTTCAGAATTCTAAAAAATCATGTTCTGTCAGTGGTAATAATAATTGAACATAATGTGTTACATGGAATACTAGCCCTATTTAGGAATTAACCTTCCTCTGTCTTTGCCAGGAACTATATCACAGACTATGTGTTAGTATAAAAAATGAAACATAGTTGGAATATAGTACTGCATTGAGCCAGCAAAGTTGCAAAGATGTCATTTCATTAAATATGAACTCAGATATGTTGGTTTAATATGCAGAATTCTGACGAAAGAAGCAAAATACAGTAAAAACCTCTTTTATCCGGAATTCAAGCAACCAGCAAAAATATGAGGAAAACAAATAAACAAATACATAGATAAAAAGCTATTATAACAATAAATAAAGCATTAAATAAATGTATAAAATTGTACAAGTAAATGTTCTCTGAAGTAATATGTAAACCTTTGGTGAAGATGGGAGCAAATATTCAGCCAGCGACTGTCTTGGTCATGTTTTGCTCATAACAGCTGTTTGAATTAAAGTTGTATTTGACTAAAATGGCATCGCCCAGGATGAAGAGCTGGTTGATGCCGCTCACTGTTAGGATGACTTTCTTAGTGTCTCCCTATCTCTGCTTAGTAAGAGTCATTATCTTTATTAGTATAATATTAAGTATATTAGCACAGCTTTTCTTTAAACATGGGGGAGGAGGGTTAATTATCTATAATGTTATTGTTCATCTTTTGGGCAGCTCCGTGAAGGGAGAGGAACCTGCAGATGCAGTGACAGTTAAATGTTTTCAAAGAATGTGACTGAAAATAAAGTAAACTGCTTTAAGGTTTATATATTCATGCAAGTGAAGTTTGTTCACTGTAAATCCCCTTTTAAACTGCTTATTCTTAATGTAGGTGTATTAGGAATTGTGTGAGTGAGTCTCAAGCAACCAGAAAACTTACTATCAACCCCCATAGGTGCCGGATACCAGGGATTTTACTGTAAATCATTTCTTTTCATCCACACCTAACTCTAATAAAATTAATAATTTTTGGAAGTAAAAGAAGGAAAAGAGAGAAAAGGCAATGACACTTTGGAACTTATGATCATTGAGATAAACTATCAATCAAGTACGTACTCTTTGCAAGATGAACCACAAATAAAAACCAGCGCTCCCTGGAAATAAAATTCTTGACCAATGTGTCTTTTATCGATATTCTAACTGTTTTTGCATATGGCTGAATTCTTTAAAGCTGAAATGCAAGACAGACATTTCTGCTCAGAATCTTTAAAAATTATAAGGTAAGCTAAAGGTGAATACGTTAGCTTTCAAAATTTAACAACTTAAAAAGTTCTGGAGCAGAATTTGTTTATATTCTGCAAATACAACAATGCATAACAGTTATAAACCTAGTTAATACATTTAGTTGAGTTAAGGTTTATATTTCATGAGAATGTTGAGAAATCTTTGTGCACTTATGCTTGTAGTCAGAGAGCACCTGGACGTGCTGATTGTGTGAGCAGTGATCTGTGTGTGTCCTTGTACGTGTGTGTGTGTGGGTGTTAAGTCTGTACAACTAAGCCTGCTGTAGGATGTCCTTTGCTATTGAACTAGTACCTCACTCCCTTGAGACTGCATAGAGCTGCAGCACCATGACAATGTTAAATCATGCAGAAGTGCAACCTTCCTGCTTTTATTGATGTCAGCACATTTTTATGCATCAATTCAGCACACAAATACTTCCATTAAAATCACTGAGGAGTGAAAAATACCAATGTGTGATTAAATTGAGAATAGCTCATGGATGCCAGCGTACACAAGTACAAGGGTGCTTGGACATGCACAGTCTCAAAGAGCAAGGTTCTTTCTCCTCATTTGGTAATATTTTTTAATGCCCCGCTGAGGCTATATTCAGGAATTTAATTTAACATCAAACCAGCACTCACAATAATGGAGTTTTCGGCAAAGGGAAAAGCACCTGGGTTGCGCCCACAATTCTCTGCTTTCAGCCGGGTTTACTCCCATGGCCTCTGCTTAGAGAAAGAATATTCCCACTGTTCCTTGGTTAACAATGAGGTGAATGAATGAATAGCAAAAGATCCTGGGAGAAACAAAATCCAGCTGGAATGTTGATCTTTGACATGCACTTCTGAAAATATGTCTAGAGCCACCTGAGTACAAGTGTATTTCAAGTAAAAATATAAAAATGCTGGAGGAACTCAGCAGGTCTCACAATGTCCATAAGAGGAAAAGATATGTAGCCAGCACTTTTGGGCCTGAGCCTTTCTTCAAGGAGGCACCTCCTGCCTCTTTGCTCATACCTGTACTTTGAAGAATGCCTCGGGCCCGAAGCATTGGCTACATAGCTTTACTTTCCGTGGACACTGCAAGTCCTGCTGAATTCTTCCAGCATTTTTTGTGTTTTTACTTCAATGACAATATCTGCAAACATTTGTATTTCACGAGTCTATTTTAATATCAGATAATAAAATATCGATGTATTTTTTCAACCTTTGAATAAGACTTAAAACAATGCAACAGTTCTTAAATAGTAGGGTGAGCATCTCATTTGTTTTCATTCCTTAAAGCAGTGATTGAGGTGCTTGTGTTATTTAATTAAGACATGCTGAAATGAATGTTTTCATAGTAAACCAGGTTATTTCATGTCCTTAGCTTTGCAGGTTAGAATGAAAGAAAATTAACTGTAATGTCAATATTTCTAGTCTTTCCTCCTTAAAACATTTAGACCAATGCATGTTTAAAGTACAAGTGAGAGAGTGAAGTTGGTGCAATATTTTGAATTACACCACAAATGCTTCTCATTCTGTGACTAATTGACAAGAGGCAATGTAAGCTGTGCTGGGTTTGTTTAGAATTAGAATGCAAACTCCACAAATTGTGAGGGTGACGGAGTATTCAGAAGTAAATTGATTTATTGTACAATGAAAGGAACACTAGATTTGTGACTGCCACTTTAAGGTCAATTTCTCATTTAAACCCTGACCCAACTCAGCACCACAATGGATTATTACTAACCAAAGAGTTCCCACGTTACGTCAAGTAATTTCAAGGTTCATTCGATTTTGAAACTTAACGTATATTCTCTGTTATAATTTTTGGTGCAGGGTCTTTCAAAAGTTATCAACTAACTGCAAAAATATCTTTTAAAATTAAATTTCTTTTCAACAGAATTTCATTTTTTTTTGTTTTTTTCACATGTATCAAAATCTGACACAAGGTGAGGCAGGAAGAGGGGTTGATAGTAGTTTTACGGGCACTTTCACAAAACAGAGCCCGACAACAATTGAGAGTCATGTTCCTTCATACACAAGTCTTTATTTTGAGAACACTGAGCCAATCTACAAATTCCACAAATTTGCAGGTTTCTCGTCTCTGAATATTACTAGACATTGAACGTAAAACAATGGATATTTGAGAACAATTAAAAGATCATAATTCAATTAAGGATTTCAATATTTTCTACTTTGGTCAGTTTTTCAATGTAGCTGAACAAATGTCATCATAAAAATCACCATAATTGTTGATCATTTCTTGAGAAACGTAGTTATACTATATTTGAATCTTGATTTTCTGTTATCCTGGAGATATTTCACAACTGCATTATCATACATTGCATGATCATGTTTTATTAACTGATCTATCACTGGATTTACAGGCTCCAAACTCTTCCATCAATGCAGTTAGTTCCAGCCCCAGAAGAGGACAAAGTTACCGTAAATATTCGTGTATAATGCAGAAAAAAAATTCCCCCCTTTTTCCCCTCAAAAATAGGGGGGGGGGGGTGGGGGTTGCATCATACATGAGAGTAACATTTTTAAAAGTTTTTTCTGCGGGTGAGCGGGTGAGCGGTAGTCGGCAGTGTGACTTGGGCGGCCGGCCGGGCGGGCGGGCTGTAGTCGGCAGCGCGATTCGGGCGGCCAGCTGGAAGGGGGGGGGAGCAGTCGTTGGCAGCATGACTCAGGTGGGCTGATGGGTGCCAGCGGATGGGCGGAGAGATGGCTGCGCGACTCAGAAGGGCGGGTGGGCAGAGAGACGACAGCGCGACTAGGGTGGGCGGGTGTGTGGAGAGACATCAGCGTGACTCGGGTGGTCACGTGAAATGCTTATTTTGCTGTTGTTCTAATTTCTATCAATGATGTTTTCTCCTGGAACAAAGAGAAAACACAGTGTTTATGATGCATCATTTAAGCTGAAAGTGATCAAGTTTGCAGAAAGCAGTTACAACTGTGCAGCCTCCAGAGAATTCAGCATTCGCCAGGCTTTGGAGGAAGCAGAAATCAGAGATAGCCGAGTTGCCCATGACCAAACGTAGGGGAAAGCAGGCTCTGTATCCAGATCTGGAGAAGGTACTAGTTGACTGGGTAGAAAGGCAGAGAAAGGATGGCTATATTGTCACCTGTTTCCATATTCAGCTTCAAGCTAGGAAACTGCAGAAAGATCACGAATATGGAGTGAGTGGCACATTCAAGGTGTCAAATGGTTGGTGTCAGAGATTTATGAAGAGGCACTCCCTGGCCACACGACAGAGAACCAAGATATCCCAGAAGCTTCCCAGTGCCTTAAATGACAAGATAATCAGTTTTCATGGTTTTGTGATTAAGTTAAGGATGGAGCATGACTTTGATATGAGTAATATCGGCAATATGGATGAAATTCCCTTGTGTTTTGATATGCCTGGTAACAGAATTGTTGACAAAGGGGGTAGTAAGATGGTTTATGTAGGGATGACAGGTCATGAAAGGACGCATTTCACCATAGTTTTGTGCTGTTTAGCTGATGGGTCCAAATTACAGCCAATGGTGAAAATCCCCACCAGGCATCCTTGAACACTGCCATCCCAAAGGGTGGATGGATGAAGAGGGTGTCAAACTGTGTTTGGAGAAGCTGTGGAATAGAAGACCTGGATCTCTTTTAAAGAAACCGTCAGTGTTAGTATGGGACCAGTTTCAAGCCCATTTGACAGAACGGGTAAAGAAGCAGCTCAAGCGATTCAAGACATACCAAGCTGTTATTTCTGGTGGCTTGACAAGTATACTGCAACCCCTTGACGTCATGCTTAATAAGCCATTTAAGGACCATGTTAGAAAAGATTGGATTTCCTGGATGGCCTCAGACCAAGTGGAGAAAACAGCAGGGGGAAATCTCAAGAAACCAGGCCTATCCACTGTGGTTTCCTGGGTGAGCAGGCCTGGGATTCACTTCCAAGTAATATGGTCTCTGACTTTTTTAAAGACAGGAATCAGCAACAAAATGGATGGGACTGAAGATGATGTTTTATGGGACGTATCACCATTACTTCAGACTATGAACATGAATCTGAAGATGAAATAACAGACACAACACGCTGGGACACAGATGAGAAAATTAACAGAGAAGAATGGGAAGCACTTTTTCGAGCATCTGATGACGATGAGTCTGATTTTGATGGATTTTAAAATGATGTTTTTCTTTTTATTTACATATATATTGTGAACAATAAATTAATGTTTATTATATAATTTGGTAATTTAATTGAGCACAACACCACTCTTCTTCCACAAAGTGGAAAGTGTCAAAGTGGCACTTCCATGATGATTTTGGGCCAATAAAAAGGGGGGGGGGGGGGGTTGTATTATACACGGGGGTAAAATTTTTCCCCTCAAAAATAGAGGGGGTCCACATTATACATGAGATGCATTATACATGAATATTTACGGTAATCCCTTCACAGACATCACCTTATCTTCCCGTGGTCATGACTCCTCCAAATGAAGAATATATTTATCCCAAATTGTCTTGTTCTGAAGGCTCTATCAGCTATAAAGTCAAAGGAAGCCTGCTTAAATATTGTCAGAGACCAAATGTATGTGACAAAAGTAACTAATAATGTGTCAAAAGTAACATCGGTTGACACACTAATCCATGCGAACATAGAACATGGAACAGTAGAGCACAGGAACAGGCCCTTCAGCCCATGATGCCTTTGCTGACCATGACATCAAATTAAGATCACCCCATTTGCCTGCACTTAATCCATACCCTCTGTTCCCTTCATGTTCATGTGCCTGTTTACCTGACTTACATGTCATGTTTACATGACTTTCTGTCTTTTACACTCAGTGCCCTGACTACATATCTACTTTCTCAGTCAATTTACCTATGTTGCCACTCTCAAGGAGCTATGGACTTGCAGCTCAAGATCCCCCTCCTCCTATGTGTCTGCTATTTACTGTCAATTTTCCTCTTGCAGTTGACTTTCCAAAATACAATATCTCACACTTGTCTAAATTAAACTCAATCTACCAATTCTCTATCATTTATCTCAAACTGATCTATATCCTATTGTATCCTTCAACAAACTTCTTCACTGTTCTCAACTCCACCAATTTTTGTGTTGTCTTACTAATCTATATTTTTGTCTAAATCATTTATATGTATTATAAACAACAGGAGATCTGGCACTGATCCCTCCAGAACACTTCTGATCACAGACCTCCTGTCAGGGGAAACACTGATTCACTTCAACCCTCTGTCTTCTATGGCCAAGCCAATTTTCATGAATCCCATGTGCATTAATCTTCTGGATCAGCCTAAAATGTGAGACACCATTCAATATTTTGTTTGAGGTCCAAGTTGACCATATACACTGTCCTCATCTCATCATCGTCAACTCTAAAAAACAATTGTGTTTATAAGACATGTCATACCCTGAACAAAGCAATGCTGGCTATTATGACAACCCCATGCTTTTTTCAAATGCAAGTCAATTTTATCCCAAAGTATCCTCTCCAATAGCTTTGCTTCCACTGATGTAAAGCCTGCTGTACTATAATTTGCTGGATTTTTTGGCTATTGCTTTCTTAAAAAAAGTAAGTTTATAGTAATGGAAAGTTTTAGAATCACTTTCAAAACAGAAATGATGACAACAGACTTAAAGAAACAGAGAACAATATTGTGTATATTGTCAGACAAATGGATGATCAGCAGTTCAATGGAATCGGCTTGAGGAAGTGGAGATGAGGCTCATGGGCAAAAAATGAATTTGCAAAGTAAAGGAAGGGTCAAGGCACTAGAGAGAGATGTTGGTTTTTTTGGTCTACCTCAGGTGTGGAAGAGGTAGAAAGGAATGGAGACACTTTCAGTATATTTGAAGTTTGATAGAGTGGCTAGAGGAAGACAGGAGTGCAGTAAGGGTGAACCAAATGGTTTCAAACCTCAATGAGGAAGAAAACCATGAGCTCGCCATTATTGTAGGAAGGATGAAGATATGGGAGAACTGAATACAGAAGGAAAATAAAATATAAAAGGTATATTTATAGTCTAGAATATCCAGAAATTCTAATCAGCATTTGAGAACAAGGCTATTTTTTTTTATCTGGACAACCATAAAATGAAAGCACTTACCTGCGGCACCTCTTTAAATCTGCATTCATCAGTCATGAGAATGGAAGTGAGATGGGTTCAAGGGGATCCCCAAGTTCTGACTGGTAGTTTTATTGATCAATGCATCAATGAGTTTGGGATTTGGTTGATCAGTTGCAGAAATAGTTTGGTAAATGAAGGGCCAGTTATGCAGACAGGAGGAAATAGGAATAGGAGATTGCAGAGAGTTGAGTGTGGAGAGAATTTCAAGGAAATGCCAAGAGATGCCCTGCTAGTCATTGAGATAATGCAAAGGGTGAGGCTACATGAGATGGCAAGGACGGAGAGGTGAATGTGAGTTTACATGGACTTATTAGTTAAAGGAAGATTGGAGTGCAATAATTTCAGAAACCAAAGTGAGTCAAAAGGAGAACTGAATATGAAAACTCATTCAGCATAGACATTGAGGAGGAAAATTGAAGGTGGATAAAGAGAGGAGCCATTTCAATAATCAGAGACAAGAATATAATGGGAGGTAGGGTGAAGATAATGAAGGAGAAGCAAGTGGCAGAGTGCGATTTTTCATTTAGAAACATAGTTCTAAACAATATGGTAATAATATTCATATTTTTATGTTGAAATTTGGAACTGAGTTATTTAAGACCAAGCCTATACTGGAATCTTATTGTTTACAACTGCTAGTGCCCAAATATCAGGGTGCTATTCTGGTGCACTGCCCTGATGAAGGGAAATTGGATATATTGCGAATTTCCAGGGAAAGCTGGAACATAATACACCTGTGCCTTCAGAAATTGAACAAAAAGTAATCATCAGTTGATACACATATTGATATTAATCCTGAAATTTAAATCTGTTTTGCTTTGACAGAAGTCAAATGTAATCAGCAGTATTTTTAATTAAAGTACTGTACTCAATTACATACACCGTTCAATCCATTCCTCAAATTCCCATGTGCGCTATTTAAGTGCTGCAGTTTGATTAGGTATAAAATCAAGTGATTTATGAACAGAATTGATTAGTAAATTAGATTGTGAAGCTCTCCAATCTATCCGTACAAATTAGGCTAAATTTGTTGTTATAGAGACAGCCAACATAGTGGCTTAACAAGATTTTTACACATGTATTTTGAGTACCTTTGAGCAAAATTTAGTTCAGTTGGTCCCTATAGAATGAATTTATTTTCCTTTCTGACATCATTTTTCCATCAACACATCTCTAATTCCAGCCTGAACTTACTTAAATAACATAACTGCAATGTTTGACTCATATTCTCCAACCAAAATTAAACTGCAAAATTAATTTGCAATGCACTTTTCTGTAAATTATCCAAACAAATTAAATTGTATAGAGCTAGAGAGATACATAACATGGAAAAAGCTTCACCATGTTCATGCCATCCAGATTGCCTATCTGAGATAGTTTCATTTCATTTTTTTTTAATCTTGCATTCCCCTGAACCTTCCCAATCCATGTATCTGTCCAAATCTCTTTTAAATATCATAATTTTACCTACCTGTACATCTTCATCTGGTAGCTTGTTCCACCTACCCACTGCTGTGTGAAAAATTCCTCTTCGTGTCCCTTTTAAATCTTTCCCTTCTCACCTCAAACCTATGCCCAATAGTTTAAGACTCCCATACCCTGGAGAAAAGACGATAACATTTCATCTTATATATGCCCTACATGATTTTTCTTGGTACATTCTTCCTCAGGCAAACATCAGACTAGCACTGGAGAGACTCAGCACTGTGATTAACAGCCATGAAACAGCACATCCCAATGCCTTCCCGATCATTGTATTGCCTTCAATCAGGCCAACCTGAAGAAGTCTCTGACAACACATCACATGTGAGACCAGGAGAACCAACACATTCGACCACTGCTGCACCACCATAAAGAATGCACATCGAGCCATACCACGACTGCACTTTGACAAGTCTGATCACCTGGCTGTTACCCCTCATCCTCCTTTGCTCCAGAGAAAAATATTTCAGCATATCCAGTCTCTCATTATAATTTAAGCCCTCCAATCCTGGTAATATCCATGTGAATCTTTATTGCATCTGCGAACAATTCTCCAAATGTGGCCTTACCAATGTCTTGAGCAGCTGGAACATGACATTAGTATGTTGGGTCCAGGAATGGTCCTCCAATATTGTGACACCCAAGAATTTAAATTTGCTCACCCTCTCCATCACTGATCATTACGGGAATCAGAGATACACCTCTAGTTTTCTCTTCCTAAAGTTTATAATCAGCTCCTTGGTTTTGGTGACATTCAGTAAGAGGATGTTGTTCGTACACCATTCAACCAAGTTGTCAATCTCTCTCCTGTCTGCTAACTCTGTGACTTTTTATGCAGCCCACTACTGTGGTATTGTCAACAAGATTGAAAATGGCATTGTTGCCGTACCAAGAAACACAGTCATAGGTGTAAAGCAAGTAGAGCAGGGGGATAAGTATACAACCCTGTGGTGCTCCAGTCTTGATGGAGATTGTGGAGGAGATGTTTTTGCCAATCTGCCTTAATTGAAGTCTGAAGATGAGTAAATCCAGGATTCAATTATACAGTTGGGTATTGAGACCCAGGTCTTGAAGAGGAGATGATGGTTTTGAATTCCAAACTGTAGTCAATAAAGAACATCCTGATATAGGCACTTCTGCTGTCCAAGTTTTCCAGGGCTTCATGGAAAGCCAGTGAGATGGCATCTGTCATAGATCTGTTACTGTGGTAGGCAAATTGGGGCAGGTCAATGTCGCCCCCCCCAGACATGAGCTTATATGCTTCAACACCAGATTTTTAAAAAAACCATCATTGTTGACGTGAGTGCGACTGGTCAGTTGTCATTTAAGCAGGTTACCACACAATTCTCACACGCTGGTAAGATTGAAAACTGTTTAAAACAGATGGGTACTATGCTCTGTAGGAGTGAAATTCTGAATAAACCCGTGAACACATTGGCCAGTTAGTCAGCGCAGGTTTTTATTATTTGGCTGGGTACACCATCTGGACTGGATGCTTTCCTTGAATTCATTCTCCTGAAGGCAGCCCACATATCATCTTCGGATATAGAGAGTAGAGGGTCACCAGGGGACATAGGAGTACACAGAGGTTCTTCTTTGTTTTGGTGGTCAAATCGGGCATAGAAGGCATTGCACTCACCTGGGAGTGAAGCTTTTCTGTTTACTGTTACCCCAGATATGATTTTGTAGCAGGTTATTTCATTTAGGCCCTGCCACAGCTGTCAGGTATCCTCATTGTTTCCATTCTCATGCGAAATCTCCTCTTGACCCAGGAGATGACATTCTATAAGTCATACCTGCTTCTTGTGCAGTGTTCTGGATCTCCTGACTTATCTGGCTCCCAGGTTCTGGATTTCACTGTTCATCTAGTGAGGTGAGACACTTGTCTGCAGCTGTTTAGATAAAGGCCATAATAGTCCTGGTATAACCATCCAGATCCTCACAGCTGCAAAGCCTTTAAAACATTTCTCCTGAAAGTCAGACTGATAATCAGACATGAAAATGTAAATAGATAGATGAGAGCAATGTTAGGCACATGCAATGGTTTTGAAAGTGTAATCTAAGTGAGTAGAGGACGGCAAAAGGAAGAGAATCAGAATCAAAATTTATTGTCATAAACACGTCGTGAAATTTGGTGTTTTGTAGCAGAATCATAATGTAAACATTATATTAATGATCTAGATGATGGGGTGGTGAATTGGATTAGTAAATATGCAGACGATACTAAGATAGGTGGAATAGTGGATAATAAAAAAGGTTTTCAAGGATTGCAGAGGGATTTGGGCTGCTTAGAAAAGTGGGCTGAAAAATGGCAGATGGAATTTAATGCTGATAAGTGTGAGGTGCTTCATTTTGGTAAGAAGAATCAGAATAGGACATACGTGGTAAATGGGAGAGCATTGAGGAATACAGAAGAGCAGAAAGATTTAGGAGTAACGGTACATCATTCCCTGAAGGTAGAAACTCACGTGAATAGGGTGGTGAAGAAGGCTTTTAGTATGCTGGCCTTTATCAATCATTGCATGGAATATAGGAGTTGGGAGGTGATGTTGAGATTGTATAAGACGTTGGTGCGGCCTAATTTAAAGTTCTGTGTGCAGTTCTGGTCACCTAATTATAGGAAGGATATAAACAGAGTGGAGAGAGTGCAGAGAAGGTTTACCAGAATGTTACCTGGGTTTAAGCATCTAGAGTATAGGGAGAGATTGGACAGATTAGGTCTTTATTCTTTGGAGCGTAGAAGGTTGAGAGGGGATTTAAGATTATGAAAGGGATAGACAGAGTGGATGTGGATAGACTATTTCCGTTAAGAGGAGGAAAGATTAAAACAAGAGGACATGAGTTAAGAATTAAGGGGCAGAGGTTTAGAGGTAACATGAGGGGGAACTTCTTTACTCAGAGAGTGGTAGCCGTGTGGAATGATCTTCCAGGAGAAATAGTGGTGGCGGAGTCAATTATATTATTTAAGAAAAGGTTGGACAGGTATATGGATGAGAAGAAGATGGAGGGTTATGGGCATTGTGCAGGGAGGTGGGACTAGAAAGGGGTGTTTGGTTCGGTGCAGACTAGAAGGGCCTAATGGCCTGTTTCCGTGCTGTAATTGTTATGTTATGTTATATCATAACCATCTTACAATATTACTATTAAAAAACATTAAATAGTGCATGAAAAGTGCAGGAATCTGATGGCAGTGGAGAAGAAGCTGTCTTTGTGCTATTGAGTGCTCATTTTTAGGTTCCTATACCTTTTTCCTGATGGTAGCAGAGTGAAGAGGGCATGGCCTGTGTGGTGGGGGTCTTTGAGGATAGAGACTACTTTTTTAAGACACTGTCGCATGTAGATGTTCTCGATTGAGTAAAGTCTGGTGCTTGTGATGTCGCAGGCCGAGTTAACAACTATCTGTAGATTATTCTTGTCCTGAGTGTTGGCACCTCCATACCAGGCAGCAATGCAACCAGCTAGAATACTCTCCACAGTACACCTGTAGAAGTTTTTGAGAATCTTTGGTGACATACCGAATCTTCTCAGACATCTCACAAAGTATAGCTATTGGTGAGCCTTGCATCAACATGGAGGCTCCAGGATAGATCCTCTGAGATGTTGACACCCAGGAATTTGAAGTTCTTGACCCTCTCCACTACTGAGGCCTCAATGAGGAATGAGCTGTGTCTCCTAACATCTGCCTGAAGTCCACATCATCTCCTTGCTTTTGCTGATATTGAGCACAAGGTTCTTGTCACTACACCATTCAATGAGCTGATGTATCTCTCTCCTGTACACGTCCTCATTGCCATTTGTGATTCTGCTGACAACTGTGGGGTCATTGACAAACTTGTAGATAGCATTGGAATTGCACCTAGGCACACAGTCAAGGGTGTATAATGTGTAGAACAGTGGGCTAAGCACACCTCCTTTGGGCATGCCTGTGTTAATAATCAGTGAGGAGGAGACATTGGTTTCCAATTCATACTGACTGTGGTCTTCCGATGAGAAAGTCAACGATCCAGTTGCAGAAGGGGGTGCAGATGCCTAGAGTTTGTAGCTTCTTGACCAGCACTGAGGCAATAATGGTATTGAAGGCCAAGCTGTAGTCAATGAAGAACCATTGTATGTATGAATTGCTGTTTTCAAGGTGATCCAGAGCTGATTGGAGAGACAATTATATTGCATTTGCTGTGGAGCAATTGTAACAATAGGCAAATTGCAATGGGTCCATATCTTTGCGTATGTTTTAATTCTGGTCATGATCAGTCTCTCAAAGCATTTCATCACAGTAGAAATTAGTACTACTGGGCAGTAGTCATTGAGGCAGCTCACGCTACTCTTCTTGGGAACTCTGACTGCTGTAATGAGAGATTGAAAATGACTATGAACACTCGAGCTAGTTAGTTGACGCAGATTTTCAATGCCCTGTCAGGTAAGCCATCAGGGCCTAACACCTTGCGAGGGTTCACCCTCTTGAATGATGTTCTGACATTGCCCTCAGAGGCAGATATCACAGGGTCTTCACCCTTTTCTGGGATTTTACTGTTTGCTGCTTCTTCTCAAAGCAGGTATAGAAGGTATTCAGCTCATCGGGTAATGAAGCATCACAGCCATCTATAGTGTTCACCCTCGCTTTGTTGGCTGTAATGGCCTGCACTCCCTGCCATAGCTGGCGTGTATCTGTCTCTGTCTCTAGCATCCTCTGGAATTTCCACTTTGCTTCAGTGATGGCTTTCTGCATGGACTTTTATAAAGATCCTGATCCCTGGCTCTAAATGCCCGTGTTCTCGCCCTCAGCAGCTTGCGAGTTCTCTGATTCATCCAGGGCTTCTTGTTGGGGAACACCCAATGTGTGTACTTGGGCATTCTCTCATCCATGCAGGTCTTGATGAAGTTGGTGACACCTGTTGCATATTCATTCAAGTCTATGGATGAGTTCTTGAATATATTCCAGTCCACCGATTCAAAGCAGTCCTGCAGACGCTCCTCCACCTCCCTCGACCATACTTTCGCTGTCTTCAACACTGGTGCTCTGGTCTTCAGTCTTGTACACTGGGAATAGAAATACAGTCAGGTGATCAAACTTGTCAAAGTGCAATCGTGGTATGGCTCGATGTGCGTTCTTCATGGTGGTGCAGCAGTGGTCGAATGTGTTGGTTCTCCTGGTCTCACATGTGATGTGTTGTCAGAGACTTCTTCAGGTTGACCTGATTGAAGACAATACAATGATCGGGAAGGCATTGGGATGTGCTGTTTCATGCCTGTTAATCACAGTGCTGAGTCTCTCCAGTGCTAGCCTGATGTTTGCCTGGGGAAGAATGTACACAACAACCAGCATGATAATGGAGAACTCCCTTGGCAGGTAGATTGGGTGACATTTAATCGCCAGATGTTTCAGATTGGGGAAGCAGTACTGGGACATGACCATCACGTCTATGCATCACGAAGAATTGATGATGGCACAAACGCCACCTCCCCTGGTTTTTCCAGATGCCGATGTACGGTCAGCACAATGGAGGGTGTAGCCCTTGGGCTGCAGCGCCGTGTCCAGAATGTCTGTGTTTCTATAAAGCACATCACTCAGCACTCCCTGATGACTCACTGATGTTGAAGTCTGGCTTGGAGTTCATCAAGTTTGTTCTCCAAGGATTGTACATTGGCTAGAAGGATGGTAGGAGTGGAAGCCTGTAGCACCCCCACCCCCTCCCCTCATGTCCATGTAGTTGGCTCTTCTTTACCTGGCCCGTGGGTCCATGCTGGAAGTTCCCGTGGTGTTTATATGGTCCGTGTGCTGTCCCTTTAAATCACCCACGATATTTAAATGTGCTGAACTTCTGCTGTTTGTGACTCCTGCAAATGGCCCGATTGCTCCCATGGCGTTGTTGTTATTGGACTTGCCTGAGTGCTGGCCTTTTAAAGGACCCGCGGCCCAACAGAGACTGCCGATTCTGTCGATTCCGATGTCTGCCAGAGATCTTACGACATCCATATTAATGGGTAAGTTTGATTCTGTGTTTCTGGTTTTAGAAGTTCTGAATGGGAATATTTAATTAGTCCCATCAGAGCTGCTTGCAAAGAGTCACCATGATAAGGCTCCATCTTGCACTTCTGATTGATTATAATGAATGTCAGTGGTCTATATTTTGCTACAATATTAAAGGTAGATCTCATTGTTCACCATGATTAGAGAGGTAAAACTGACCCCAAGGTGGAATTCAAGGATCTACTGTCAGGCCATTTATAAAATCTGCTTTTACAGTTATTGTTGATAAACCTGTGAACCGAATCACTTGCAATGATCTGAATTTGCCATTTACCCCTTCGAGCTGAACTAAATATGATGATAAAAGATTGGGCTGCTGGAATGATGTTTTAATAAATAATAATTTATACTAAGTAGCTTCTTTGGCCTTGAAACTTTTTCATTTTTTTACAAATGTGGAAGCCCAAAGATGATAATTGGAGTTACTGCCTTAAGGTTTTTCTTTTGCCCTTTTGATCTATCTTCAATTTCATCTTGTTATAGCAAACTTTATTTTGCCTTTTGCATTTCAATTATGCCAAGTTGATATGTATTGTTTTGTTTTTTGTAGTTTTGGGTCTCTGTTGTGTCACAATAGAATACGTTCCATTTGAATGGGGTTGATCCTCATGCTCTCTTTACCTGCACATCTTTCACGAAGGGGAATCACGAGAAAATAATGCAAATGTCTGCAGCCAATTTCACCTCAGGTGAACAGTGAATCCATTACTTCACAGATGACTTCAAACTGAGTCATTGCAAAAATAGAAACAGAAATTGTCAGCAATTGGCATTCATGAATGTTCCCAACCTCACTGTTAGATGTCTGCAAAGGTGATGATATATTCATTGCAATAGCATTGCAATTGAATGAACCCTTGGTTTAAAACATTTTGACGAAACGTCTAGACTCGAGTATATTTTGCTTGTTCATAAAATGAATGAGGAAATAATCCATTTGTTAGGTAATTCACTGTGAAGATGATATGTTGAATTAATTTTCTTAATCTTTTTGTACATTCAAGGGGTGTGAGCTTTGCAGACTGGGCCAACATTTAATAGCCTATCACTAATTGCCTTTGTGGTGAGCTGCCTTCTTAAACTGCTGCAGGCTTTGATGTGCAGATATATACACATAATATGTTGAGAAGGGACATTCAAGATTTTTATGTCAGTAGCTATATATTTCCATCAGGGTGACCTGAGCCTAAAATATGAAGTAAAACACAAGATTCTGTTGACACCGTCATTAAATGAAAAAACACACAAATTATGGAGAAACTCAGCAGGTCAAACAGAGCCTTTATGAACCTAAAATATTTTCTGTTAAATATTTGGACTCTTACTCCCCAAGATGATAGTTATTGCCTTAAGATTTTTCTTTTTGTCCCTTTTAACTGTCTTAAATTTCATCCTGTAAGGCAAATTTTATTTTGATTTTTTTTTTGCATTTCAATGATATCCAATTTATATTTGTTGTTTTATTTTTAATGGTTTGGATTCTGTTGTGTCACGATCAGAGGATTTCAGTTTGAATGGTTGAAGACCCTCATTATCCCTTAACCTATTCACAAACGCCACAGATCCCTCACAAAGAAAAATTACTTGAAAAGAAGGCAGATGGTGGTGTTGCTGTGATTTTGCTGCCCCTGTCCTAGCTGGTTGTTGAAGATGGTGTCGGAGGAGTCTTGTTAAGTTGCTACAGTGGATCCTGTAAGTAGCAATAAATGCTATTATGCATGGTTGGTGAAGGGAGTGAATTGCTTATCAAAAGAGTTGCTATGTCCTGTGTGCTGTTGAATGTTGTTAAAGTTGCACTCATCCAGGCAAACAGAAAATATGTCATCACACTTCTGATGTGAGCCCTGCAGATGGTGGACAGGCTTTAGCAGTCAGGATGTAAGTGACTTGTTGGAGGATTCCTAACCTCTGACCTGTTCTTGCAGCTATATTATCATATGGCTATTCCATTTCAGTTCATGCTCAATGGTAAACCCGAGGATATTAATAGGAGAGGATTTAGTGGTGGTAAATGTGGTAAACCACTGTTATGCAATGATTGGCTGCTGTTGACTAGACTTGCCTCACAAGACTGAACCTACCCATAGCCCCTTGGATGTTCCCCATTCCATTCCGCCTTGATCAATCATAGAGGTTGATGGCTGTTCCAGTCTATAGTTAATAAAAAACCTGATAGTTTCACAACTCCAGTCTTTTACGATTATTAATGGTGCCTCATTAATGCCCTTAAATGTCAGGAGGTGATAGTTAGACTTGTGCTGTGCTTATTTGGCATTGTCATTGACTGGCACCTGTGTGGCATGACTGGTACTTGTCACTTACCAGCCCAAGCTAAGGAATTGTCCAGGTCTTTCTGCATTTAGATGTGGCTGCTTCATTGCCTCAGAATCATGAAAGGTGCTGAATATTGTAAAATCATAATCAAACATCTTTACTTCTGATTTCAAAACTAAAGGAAGCTAATTGATAAAACAGCTGAAGACAGTTGAGTCTTGGACACTCTCTGATGAATCCCTGCAGAGGTGTATTGTTGTGGAGATAATTGACTGCAATTACCACAGCCATCTTCCTTTGTGCTGCAAATCATTTCAAGCAGTAGAAGGTTCTCCCTGAATCCCATTGACTCTGTTGGCCAATCTCAAATAAATGCTAACTTTATGTCAGGGTAGCACTCTCACTTCACCAGCACTTGTCTCTATGTTCCGACCAATGGTTTTGATGAGGTCAGGAGCTGAGCAACTTCAGCAGAACCCAAACTGAACTTCTGTGAATGGATTGTTGCTAAGGAAACCCCACTTCGTAGTACAGTTGATCATTTCCTTCCATCAGATTCAGATTTACTGTCAGAGCACATACATGATATCACATACAACAAACCTGAGATTCTTTTTTCCAGTGAGCAAGGCAGAATTAGTCCCAAAAAAAAACTGTACTCAATGTACACATGTTAACAAATAAAGAATTGTAAACAAATTGACAATTCAGAGGGAAAAAAACAATAATGTGCAAAAGTAATCATCTTAAATGAGTCCCTGATTGAGTTTGTTATTGAGGAGTCGGATGGACGAGGGGTAGCAGCTGTTCCTGGTTTTGAACAATGAGAGGAAACCAGAGCCTCTGAGGAAAACCCATGCACACACAGGGAGGACGTACAAACTCTTTACAGACATCGTGGGATTCAAACCCCGATCCAGATCACTGGTGCTGTAACAGTGTTGCACTAATCACTACACCTACCAGGCTGTCCTTAATTCTCTGTTCATTCTGTCCCTGATTTTGCTAATGAGAGTATTTCCTTTATCATGAAACTTCCTTCTTCTTACTGTTGTTTTGATTAACTAACTCTGGTTTGGGTGTAGTATTGGATGTTATGGGTAATGATATAATAAGTGACACAAAATTGTCAGCCTGGTGCCAAATAGCACCTTGACACACTGTCAGTATTTTGGATTTGGAGCAAGAGGACAAAAGAAATAGGTCTCAGGACTTGTCAATGTGCTTCACTGACCAGGACCCCTGAAGTAGCACATCTGCAAATTGTTAGTTAATAATTAATTGGTTAATTAGCCAATGAAAGGAAATAAGTGGCCCAGGGGTTTGGGGAGTGATTGTAGTTCTTGAGAAAATAAAACTTCAATGAGAAGATTCAGGCAAGATTTTTGGATGCAGCCATTCTGAGAAGGAGTGCCACATGAGAAGTGTTGAAGCTATGATGAATGGAGGCAAGGTAAGGCTGTGCAAGGTCTTTTTCTTATTGCACTTGTGGGATGTGGGAGACTTCTGCTTGAGGGTTGGGAAGCGAAAATCAGACAGGCCTCTTGAGAATTAAAAGGTAGCCAAGAAGGAACCTGGGGGACTGAGGAGAGCTAAAAGTGGACCAAAGAAACCCCTGGAAAGTTAGACTAAGAAAAACCCTAAGGCATTCTACATGGTCACGATTAACATAGTGGTTAAGCGCAATGCCTTTATGCTCATCACTGTTATCCCACGCTCTCTGTCAGGAGTTTGTATGTTCTCCCTGTGTCTGCATGGGTTTTCCCAATAGCTCTAGTTTCCTCCTACTGTTTGAAATGTACTGGGAATGTAGATTAATTGGGTGGCATGGACTAATGGGCCAGAATGGGCTGTTACCGTGCTAGATGTCCAAAAATAAATTTAATTCAATTTTAAATTTAATTTAACATGTGAAGAACAGGAGGATGATTACAGTGTGGGTAGAACTGCTCAGGGAGGCAGAGGAGATTATGAAAGTCATTAATGAATAATTTGCTTCAGTGATCAGCAGGGAAAAGGACTTTGGTGGGGCCAGTGTAGAGCCAGCTAATGTGTTCATAAATAGGAAGTGTTGGAGCTTTTTTAAAAAAAAACAGAATAACTCCTTGGGGCCAGACGGGATATATCGTAATGGCCCTGATTTACCACCGCTTACAGAGTACACTCTCTTGTTTCTTTCAGCTCACCATGAAGTCAATTTTTAAAAATTATTATTATTATTATTCACTAGACACGAAGTTGCATTCTTCAACTCCCCAAACACCATCCAGCTAAACTCTGACCTTCTCATTGGCTCACTGCCACACGGGTGATCCTGATACTCTCTCTCCCTTTCCCTACAAAGTTAAGTGCACAACCATGGCAATACCCCAGGTATGATGAGGGATTCAAGTTCAGAGTGTCTGAGAAGCAATGAATCTGAACACAATTTGATTACAGCAAAGATCTTTATCCATAGGGGAAGTTACTACAGGTATCGCATGCACACAGTCAGGCAAGATACTCCCAATAGACTCACATCAGAACCAAATAGCAACCAAAGTTCACTATTGATAACAGGCTGTTAAATACAGTGAAACATATGGTACCTGCCACCCCTCGACAACCAGCAAGCTCAGCATTCTAATTAGTCATGAAAAGTGTTTGCTGTGATTGTTATAAAACAGGCACAATAGTGATTCTGGGCATGCACCTGGCTAAGCCCCCAACTCTTGGCACACACCTTGCAAATGACTCTCCAGTGTCACCCATAGCTCGCAACCTTGTGTGGAGCCTGGGTCTTTTCCTGGGGAAAAGAGAACCAGCTGCTCCATGTGTTAGACTTTATCCAGCACTCAAGATAGGGCAGGTGATTAAGGGATTCAGTGGTGAGTGTGTACACACTTAAAGGAGCCAATCACAAGGTGTGTACTTACCGGTGGGAGGGCTGAGCCTTGATGGACAAATGAGGTGGCTTTCCACCTGCCTGGTCAGATGATCCTCCAGGATCAAGCATATGGGTTATCCTTTGTTTGGAGCTGTTTTCTATTCAACCTGTTAGAGAATCCTCTGGATAACAGCACGTTACTATAGGAATCAAGGGAAGAGATTGCAGTGGCATTGATGATCTTTAGCCACAGGAGCAGTACTGGAGGATTGAAGGTTAGCAGATAGTTTTCTGCAGTCTTTTAATTCTAGCACCTGTCTGCTTGTCACTTGTACCTTGAAGGAGAATGGTTCAGGCCTGAAATGTCAGTTATATATCTTTAACTCCTAAGGATGCTGCAAGAATTGCTGAGTTCCCCCAGTATTTTTGTTTTTACTACAATCAGTGTCTTCAGACTTTTATGTTTTACCCTTCAGATGTAGTTCCTTTGGTCTATAGTTCCCATTATCTTTAATGAGCAATAATCAGGTTCTTGGGATCAAGATACTTGTGCATTTGGTAAAGCACTCCAGTTGGTGACAGTCAGCATTTCTGTGAGGGCCGGTTGTGCCTCAGAAGCCAAATTGAGCAGATGACAAAAGAAATTGATAAAGGTAGAATGGTAAATATGGATTTTTAGTAAGGCATTTGACAAGGGAAAGCCATGGGGCATGGGATCCATGAAACTTTGGCTGGGTGGATTCAGAATTGGCATGCTGCAGAAGGCAGAGAGTGGCTGTAGATAGTGAATTCTGCCTAAAGTAGAGGTACTCAACCTTTTACTTTCCACTCACACACCACTTTAAGTATTCCCTATGCCATTGGTGCTGTGATTAGTAAGGGATTGCTTAAGGTGGTTTGTGAGTGGGGAGAAAAGGTTGAGAATCACCGCTCTAGATCCAATTGTTACTGAAATATTTTGCTGGAGTAAAATTGTCATTGGCCCATTTCCTTTGGAGTTGTGAAACCATGCACAAAATGAGTCAATTAGGTATGATTAAAACAGTGGTTTTTAAACTTCTTTCCACCCACATACCACCTTAAGCAATCCTTTACTAGTCACAAAGCACTTATGGCAAAGGGAAAGAAAAAGGTTGAAAACAACTGATCTAACCCTTCTCTCTCCCTCACAGTTCATTGCCCTATATTTTTCTTACACCTATGTGCATATCTAAGAGTCTTTTGAAAATGTTCCTATTGTACTAGATTCAATTTATTGTCATTATAATAAGTGTGTAATGTTACATGAAATTGCTTTTGCCTACTGTAAGGCAGACCTCTTCGCCATTGGCAGAAATTGCCTAAAGCTCCTCTTACAGCCAGTGAAAGAGAAGCAAGAGTCCCCTCAGAGTCACTGAGCGTCCGTGAATTTGCCTCCAGTGCTTCTGCAGCCTCCGCAGCCATAGAGTCCTGGACAAACCATTGGCAACCTGAACTCCAGATCTGAACCTCCATCACGATCAGGAACTCTTCAGCACACCCTCACATCCCAGTTCTGATACCTAGTACCCTTCAGCCAGTTTTGAGCCAATATCCAGCAGTCTGCAGCCTGGTGCGAGTCTCCTGACAGCAGGGTCCAGTAGCCCACATCCTCTATGGGTTCCTCACCTCAAGTTGCTAGAAGGCTGCAGCATGCATGGTCTTTCAGCCTCTGAACACCCACACTGGTTTGTCGCGGTGGTCACCATCCTGTGAGTCATCTCCTCTGCTTCTTCTTCTCAGATGGCGGGGGGGGGGAGGGGGGGAAGAGAGGAAATGGTCTCCCCATTTACTGGTGCCATGCACCAGTCCCCTCTGTTCTGCAACCCCTCGTGGCTGCTGCCGATCAAAGGTACTGCCATCTTAGGAGCAGATCCCACAGTTGTAGGATTTTTAACTGGCTGGGCGGTTGAACACTGCAAGAGCTCTGTATCTCCATTCCTCTCTCTACGTGGGTCTACACCAGTGTAGACACTGTTACAGTGGCTCTGGCAGTGCCTCCATTTTCATAGCCTTCACTACTCTCCCATCAGTGCATTTCAGGCACCCACCACTCTGTGCAAAAGCTTGCATCTTCCCCAAACATTCCTCCAGTCACCTTAAACAGATATCCTTTAGTATTGGCCATTGCTGCCCTTGGGGGAAAAAGTTGCTGGCTGTGCACTATCCACGCCTCAATTTTAGAAACATCTCAATTAAGTCACAACTCATGCTGTCCTTCCAAAGAGAAATGTTTGAGTTTGCTCAATCTTTCCTCAAAAGAAATGTTCTTCAATCCAAGCAACATCCTGGTAAATCTCCTCTGCACTCCCTCTAAAGCAGTAGTTTTTAAACTGCCTCACCAAATTTGTATTCCATCTTAAGCAATCTCTATGCCTTAAGTGTTCTGTGTCAAGGTTTACTTAAGGCAGTATGTGGGTGAAAAGAAAAAGTTTGAAAACAACTGACTTAATTGTTCCTAATTGACTCATTATGTGCACGATTTCATAACTTTAAAGGAAATAGGACAATGACAATTTTTCTCATGCAAAATATTTCAATAATAATTGGGTCTAGAGCAGTGGTTCTTGACCTTCCTACTCACATGCCACCTTAAGCAATCCCTAACTAATCACGGATCACCTATGGCATAGGGAATACTTAAAAGTGGTATGTGAGTGGAAAGAAAAAGGTTGAGAAGCACTAGCTTAGAGGTTTGTAATTAGTCGTATTCCACATGGATCTGATCTTGGGCCTGATCTTTGAATATTTTTTATTAATGTCTTGGAAGAGGAAGTGGAGGATGGGTTAATGAGTTTGCAGATGACACTAGGCTTGAAGGTGTTGTGGATAGTGCAGGATGGCTTTTCCTGGGTTACAAGAAGATACAGACAGGATGCAGAATTGAGTAGAGCAGTGCCAGATGGAGTTCTATCTGTAAAAGTGTGATGATTCTCTTCAAAAGATTGAACTTGGATTGATGGCAGGTTTCATAACAGTGTGGATCCATCTGGGGATCCAAGTCCAAAGATTACCACACAATTTGATAGGGTGGTTAAGAAGGTTGTAAGATGTGGCAGTGATTTGGTTTCAAGAGCCAGATCGATTACATTTATTTTATATATATATAAAAAAAAAATTGGCTGGAATACACAGTATTATATTCAGTCTGGTCCCTTCATTATTGACGAATGAGGAAGTTTTAGAACAGTGGTTTGACAGCCACTGTTTTAATCATATCTAATTGACTCGTTATGTGCATGGTTTCACAACTCCAAAGGAAATGGGCCAATGACAATTTTTCTCAAGCAAAATATTTCAGTAACAATTGGGTCTTGAGCAGTGGTTCTCAACCTTCCCACTCGCATACCATCACTTACTAGTCACAGAGCACCGATGGCATAGGGATTACTTAAAGTGGTATGTGAGTGGAAAGAAAAAGGTTGAGAACCACTGGGTTAGATTGATCATGGAGTCAGTTGATATGGGTCGGCACAACATCATGGGCTGGAGGGCTCATACTGTGCTGTACAGATTTAAGTTCAAACACCTAGTGTCAGCTAGTATCTCACTAAGACACTTTTATGGATGAGTTTCAACAAGTATTAGTAAATCCAGCCAGGGTGACATCAAAGTTGAATCTAATCCAGCTTCCATTTGACATCTGCACAGAGGCATGCAATTTATAGCAGGGGATCACGGATTCCAATCAGACACAGGAAACTGATTGTCCAATTCCTCTCCTAGAGTATCAAACCTTTTTAATTGAATGTTGTATGATAAACAACGTTGTTTGCACTATACTTTCAAGTTATCCAGAATGTACACAAACAATTTTTCTAGTCAGGATGTTCAAATTCTCTTATGATTAACAAAATTACAGAAACATACAAGAGCATAACCATATCACTCCTCAATTTCTTGGCGTAATCCTGCAAAACTTTATGCAGACCGTTTTTTTAAAAAACTTGTGAAAGGGGTGTGAATATCACTACAAGGTTGGTGCTTATTTGTTGTCCAGAATTGCCCTTGAAGCTAATGCTGAGCATCTGCCTTGCACTGTTGCAAAATGCCATTGTATAAACCTCTTCAGTTCTGTGGGGAGAGTTCCATGTTGTCCTATGACAACAAAGGAATAATAAATATTTTTGAATCGGTATGGTTCATGGAACTTGGTGGATACTTTACCATTTTCTTGCTGCCCTTGTTATTCTCAATGATAGGAATTTCTAATTTAAACTTTTACAAAAAGAATTCAGAATCAGAATTGTCACTGAACACCACAAAATTCACTGTTTTGCGGCACTGTAGTGTGAATATTTCTATAAACTACATTTCAAAATAATGGAAGAAAAAGACTGTGAGCTAGTGTCTCTGGTTCATTGACAAACTGTGAACCTTTGGGTGGTACACACTGCAAACATAGTATTAGCCCTGATGGAGAATTAGAAGGGCCAAGGTGTGCAAATCATCCTGATTGCTTTGTCCTGGAGTTTCTTGCATATTTTGAGGCTGTACTCACCCAGGTAAGTGGGCAATATTCCATTGCATTCCTGATGTGCTTCATGGATTATGGAAAGAATTTGGGCAATCTGGTGGTGATTTATTTGACACAGTATAGCCTGTCTGACCTGCTATTCTTCCAACCATATTTAAGTAGCTGCTCTCATTAAGTTTCTAATCAATGACAACTAGGATGTAATTTTCTTTGTGTGGTACTTCCCTATCAAGGGAAGGTGGCTAAATTTGTTGATGGTAATCATTGTCCAACACTCGAGTGGAGTAAATGTTACTTGCCACTTTTCAACACAAATGGCAATATGTAGATCTGTGAATGTGAGGCTGAAATATTTTATTGGAGCACTGTCTAAGCAGTTTTTGAATGGATCTGAGTACTATGCTGTTATCAAACATCATCACAGCCGGCGTTTTAATAGGAGGATCATCAATGAAATGGTTGAATATGTTTGATCCAAGAATTCTTGCTACAAATATCTGAACTTGTTGATTTTTTAAAAAATCCTTCGCCTTTCCTGCAGTCCTTCCTCTGGGAGTAGCTGTTGGTCAAACCACAATGCAATCAGTTCTCTTCCCTCTTCTGGATCGTGCTGCCAAATAATGTTTCCAAGTTCCAAATGAAGGACAAAGACTGTCTGCCTGTTTGACTACTTGCTGCCCTGCACAAAAGGAGGGAATACTCTAGTATAAAGGACAGGAAGTAACCAGGCAGGTTTCTGTGAAGGCACCCTTTATAAACAGCCAAGCTTTTGGAAGTCCTATAAATCCACTATTCTTGCCAGGGTCAATGCAAAGGGTTTCTACATTTCGGAGAAGGTAGTGCTAACTTTTCTTAACTTTCAAGAAGTTTGACCCTCTCTATCTCCTCAACTCAAGGACCTCAATTCTTGTGAATCTCTTTTCAAACCCCACCATAGCAATATATTCATTTTTAATTTGAATCAAATTATGCTCAGTACTCTAACAAAGTCTCTTTTCTATTGTGCTGACCTTGTACAAAATTCCTCTTGTGTTAACAGCCAACTTGCCATTTTCCTTGCTAATATTAGATTTTAGTGAGTTGTCCAAATTCCTGTCCCTTTACATATTTCTCATCATTTGAAAATGGGAAAAGAGGTGAGCTCAGTGGTTGAATTGACGCAAGATAGATATTTTAAATCCTAAATGTCAGTTCGGCAAAACAAGAAAGAATTGCCCTTTAACAAATATAATATGGAGAGCCATTGATGTCCTTTCCAAGCAATGAGAAAAGGACATACTGATTCTGATTTTTACCCCCCCCAAACAAAAATGTTAGTGTTTAATTAGACAAAAGATGAAACAAGTTTTTTTTTTTAAATGCAAGAGCTGTTATAATAGCAATGGTGCCACTTGAGCAGAACTGGGGTGGGGGGGGGTGCGAAGACACAGCATCTCTTGCTGGTGGTTCCGTACAGGCTTTGAATGGCTTGTTCAAGGAGCCAAAGAAAAAAGCTTTTATTAAATTTAAAATCATGCAACCATGGAATGGGGGTGGTGGGGGGGAGTGTTGCAGAATCTGGGGGAGCAGCAGATTGGCACAGGGCATCCTGAAATTAAGAGAAACACCCACAGTTACATAGGCAAAACATGGGTGACGACCCAACAGGACATTGGCCACAGCAGCAGCTGAAGGACCTACCTACACAGGCTGTGGGCATTTGGGAACTTGAAGTTAAAGGACCCACGCAGGCTGCTGGAAACCAGCTCAAGGTAACCAGGTATTGGAACGGGGATTCAAAAGGATGCTGAAGACCAGAAGGATTCCCGAAGGGGATTGGGCTCTAAAGGCTTCCTGAGTGTATTGGAAGTTTGGAACTTGGGTTTCCAACGGATAGAATGGAGGTTGCGGGAGCACTGGAGGTAAATCCATGGACACTCAGCAGTCCCTTTTATAGAGGAAAAAAGGCAAATGTGAAGACAGATTTTCAGTCTTTACATCACTGCACTTGCCTCCAAAAAATATTTGAAAGCAAATGGACTGCTGGAAAATGCTCCAGCTTCCATCTGCCTAGAGGGGCTCCCTTAAAGATGTGAGTGCAGTTGCTCCACCTCCTCTATAAAAGGAATTCGGCTGAAAGCAGCTGTAAAGGGGAGGGCTCATGATGTTGTCAGCCCATGACCCAAGTGTGATTTTTTTTTTAATTTAAAAAGTGAAAACACACAATGTTGGAGAAACTCAACAGGTCAATAGACTAAAAACACAATGTTGGACCCATCTGCAAACCTGATCCTTTCCCTTCCTGGCACACATGTTTGACGTCACGGTAGCAGGCCGTGATACTGCACCACTTCCCTCGCCTCCCTCAGCTCTGGAAGCAGGCTCCTGACTCTGCTCTCCATAAAGGCAAATCAGGATCTGCATGATGGGTCATCACTATAAAAGGTAAAAGTGCTTTTTTTTTAACTTGAGCCGGCTTCTAATGTGAAGTTTCACCTTGAAAAGGCCTAGTGACGCTGAAGGAACTCTTTTGCTTCTACTTCCCTTGCTGTAAAATGGTGCTGGGCAACATTAACACCAATTCGGTCTGCTTTGCAGCAGGCTAAAGGAAATTTCGTATAATATTACATTTTCTGTTTTATTACATGACAAAGAATCTTGAATGATAAATATCCAAATTTACAAATTAATTCAGTATTGGAAATGATGAATACATCTTCTGTATTTAGTGACATTTAGAAATGCACTGAATTTTTCAATGAGCAGTGTGCCCAACAGCTTTGAAATTTAAGACGTGTATTTAATTTGATCTGATGCATGTACAAACACCAGTATTTGATGTAAGCAACCTTCATAAAAATTGTGCATCAAAACTGTTTTATGATTGTGACCAGCAGTTTGAGGGCACATGGGGAGGAAAAATTGCCCTTGTTTGTAACAAGCTAACCCAGACAGACGTGATCATTCCAAAACAATCTAACTGATGACAAATAATAAATGAATTTTCTATCTGATTCTGAATGGGAATGCATTGGAAGAAATATCACTGGAATGATCACTTTGGGAACGTTTATCTATTTAAGTCCCATTTATTAATTAGCTTTTTGGCAATTTGCCTTTCCTGAGAGTGAGGATACATTCCATACAATTGTCTAGATTCCTCCTGAGATTGAATGAGCCGTCATGGCAAGAAAGAAGACTAGCATAATGTATCATTATTTTTATTCATTCATTTCCTTTGCTTGGGGGTTCCAATTTAAATGCTTCAACACGTCTATCTCGCTTTCTATCTCTTGCTCATTCTCCCCAATCCCGTAAGGTCTTTTACCAATCTTCTCTCTCCACTTGTGTCATTCTCAATTCTGCTGCCTTGTTGGGCTTGCAGTGCTCACCACACCTTCCCCCCCTCCCCCCCCACCACTGTTCCCATTGTTTTTTCTTTACTTCATGCTCCTCTCTGCTTTCCCTACACTCTCTGCACTTCATTCCTCTTTCCCACTCTTCCACTCTCATTGTCTTGATTCTTGCTCTCTCTTTGACTTTCTCATTTACAGCAACTTGTTGTCTGGACTCTTTGCTCTTCCCATTCTAATATTCTCCCAACTTCTTTCCTCTGCCCCACTTTACCTTTCTCCTCCCATTGCTCCCCTCTTGAAATTCCCTTTCTTGCAGTAATCTCTTTTCATTCTTTTATCTTTCAGGTTTTGCAGCACAAAAATCTTGTTCTTCAGTCCAACTTGTCCATGCCAACCAAACTTCATTTAGTCCATATCCCTCTAAACCTTTCCTGTTCATGTACCTTTTTAGATGTCTTTTAAGCATTGCAGTTGTCCCTGCCTCTACCATTTCTGCTAGCAGCTCATTCCATGTAACTTAAGCAATTGGCACCTGAGGCCATTTGGGAACCCTGCTTGTTCATGGAAATCTTCCAGAATTCCAGTCCCAATACCCGATTCCCACAAGCTATTCTCCAACAGCCCATAACCTGGAGTTGGTCCTTCAGCCAGAGTTCTTAACAAGTCAGCTACTGAGGTCTCCTAATCTGAAAGGTCTTCTCTCGGGCTTTCCCTTCTCAGCAGAGTAGTTTGCTCCTGCTCTGGTGCCCTTAACTAATCTGCTGCTCATTGGGAGCCTTCAACCCTCATCTGGGCTACCAAACATTGCTGCTGTGATCTTGGACCTCCATATGTCTGACAGCTCAGTGGTAAGACCACTGGTCTTGTAAATCAAGGGTTGAGTTTGTTCCTTGCTGGGGCATCACTTTTGTGAGGGGCACTGGACAAAGAGATGTCTGTCTTCCTTATGGTAGATGAAAGTTAAAGAATTTCATGTATGCTACATTCTAAATCTAGTATTGTGTGACAATAATAGAACTTTTACCTTTTGTCTCTAATATAAAAAGAAACACTGCTGTTCCTGTTCTACAGGTGGTTTAAACCTGCATGGGACTATTGATTGGAATAATGACCAGGCAGTAAGACCCTGGGAATGAGTGCTGGAAGATACAAATTCTACCACTGACCAATTCTGTTAACCTGTCCTACTCTGTTAACCAAATGCAGAGGATATTTTATGTCAGTCTTTGCTCACATCACCTTGTCTTTCTTTGTCTATTTTTAAATATTTTAATTTTCATTATTTTTCATACTTTATTCAAATTGTCTCCCCTTGTTATTTTGCCCTTTCACTGGGACAAACAAGACAAGATACAGTGCTGATGAAGTAAGGGAAGGTGCTGTATGCTCCCCAAAGTCAAAATAAGAACTTTAAAAATACCTGAAAGTACACAGTGCATTGTCCCACTTTTAAGGAGAATAGGTGGACATTAAATGCTTCTGGTGTAGGCTGTTGAACAGAATTGAAGGATCAAAACTGAAAACCTTGTTTTCTTTAAACATCCAACAGTATTTCTGTTTTAATTTCATTTTTTTCATCATTTATTTCTTATTGTATTGCAAGGGACAGTTTTTTAAATTTAGACATACATCATGATAATAGGCCTGAACTGCCCATATACCCCATACATTTTGAAGGGATGGTGGGAGGAAACTGGAGCACCTGGAGGAAATCTACAGACACTAGGAACATACAAACTCCTTACAGACAAGATTCAAACCCCAGTGCTGTAACACTGTTGCCCAAACTGCTTCACTAACTGTGCTGTCTGTCAGATTGGAAAACAAATGCATTTAATAATTGCAGAGGAATGTGAAATTGCTTTGAGGGAATGCAGATTTGACATTTGGTTAAGGTAGCTAAGTGAAGCTGGCATTATTTGGTGAACGGGACTAAGAAAGGTTGGCATTAAATTAGACAGCAAACTGTATCTTTCTTTGGCTTGGCTTCGCGGACGAAGATTTATGGAGGGGGTAAAAAGTCCACGTCAGCTGCAGGCTCGTTTGTGGCTGACCAGTCCGATGCGGGACAGGCAGACACGATTGCAGCGGTTGCAAGGGAAAATTGGTTGGTTGGGGTTGGGTGTTGGGTTTTTCCTCCTTTGCCTTTTGTCAGTGAGGTGGGCTCTGCGGTCTTCTTCAAAGGAGGCTGCTGCCCGCCAAACTGTGAGGCGCCAAGATGCACGGTTTGAGGCAAACTGTAATGTAACCTTAATAGCCAGTGAAAGCTTCACGTCAGTTTCCAACAAAAAAAAATAAAAATTAGAGCCATTTGTACCCTCCTTGTCTTGTCTGCAGCATGTCTTAAAACTCCCTTAACAAGGAATGGATCACTTTGAAATTTTGCCAAGATAACAAAAAGCAGTAAAAGACAATCCAGGCCTTTAGTGTTGACGTGTGATTTTTAAATCCTAATGGTCTACATCAAAGCTGGATTGTCTATGGGGAAAATGCTGTATTTCTTATTAACTGTACTCCTAACTTAATACATGAATATATTTTACATTTTCTATTCATTCTTTGTGAGAAAAATAGCAAGTGAAACAATAATTGGAAAATGCCAATGTTCATTCACTTTGACTTCTGTATTTGGTAAATGCTAAAGGAAGGTAAGGTTTACACTTAGAATCAAAACAATGACTGCATTCGTGGGGAAAGTGGGTTCATTTCGTTGCTCACAAGATGAAAATTAAGAATTCCTAAGTGAATGAAAATGCTCAAAATTATCATCTCATGACATTGTTTTGTAAATGAGAAGGAAATTAGACACTGAAAAGAACAGTTTGATGCATCTGTCTGAATGCATACCATTCTGTCGATGCATGTATGAGATTAATTTCTTCCTCTGTCCATGTCGTGAAGTAGTAGGCTGCAGATTGAACGAAGCAAGCCCATAACCAATCAATCAGCAAAGACACATTCCAAGCATGTGTCTTGCACTATTGGCTGATCCCAGCTTGTGAGTTCTACATGCATGTCTGAAATATTCACAAGCACTCTATTCTGTTCTCTCTATAGGACCATAAATGATGGCCATAGCAATATTTGGGTTATTGTGCTGGAGACATTATCACCAGCCATCCCTCAATCCCATCCATTACAAGAGTTATAACAATATCAGTCCAAAATTATTGGAAACTGTTGTCATATCTTGTCTATTTATATATTTTAAAAAAAAGGTCTGAATTTAACGCAGACTTTCAGGTCTTTCAGCGAAGTGAAGAATTATTAGTACATAATACAACACAATTGTGTTCATTTTGGGTTTGCCAGAAAGATAACTGAGGACTACAATTGTCCACATAACCTGAATGCTGCTTTGTTTCCTGCTCTGGTGAGGTAATTAATCTGCTGAAGCACTAAATTTAAGAGAAGGGACACTTCATTTCTCTGGAACCTCCAGTTATCCTTCCTGTCACCAGCAGGCACCCCCCCCCCCCTCCACTAAAAGGACCACAATATATCTTGCGACCACAGTATGTTGTGTGTAAGGTCAGCTTGGCTCCCATGCACTCTATTTTCCATGTTCCCATCAGCACCAAAAATATCCAGGGATTATTCAATTAATAGAGTAGAAACCTAACCCCATGTGTTAATACCATGCCAGCTAATGCCAAACGGTTTGAATAGTGGATTAAATGAATAAATGTACCTTCAAAGCCTTCAAGTATTTTGTATATGGAAACTCCATTTTCTTACACAAGTGCCACTTCAGCCATTCCCTCTCCTACTATTTCCCTTATCCCATCCCAGTTCCGAAATTGCACACCTCCAACCACATCACTTCTGCATTTCACATCCTTGCCCTCATTCTATATTTATCGCTTTCATCCAGTCTGTCAGAATGTTAATACTAGCTTTTAAATTGCCACTCAAATGCTGAATGCTACTGAAAGAAAATGTGCTGTTCAGCAGTTATGTTATGTCTGCTGAAGTGCACACAGTTGGAACACAGTTTTAACATTATCCAACCTCACAACAAGGTAAAATTTGTCATGGGAACTGTAATCTCTTCACTTCATTAAAAATCTAGTAAATCAAATCCTCACAAGGGCTCAGTTATTAAGTGCATTGAGATAAGGAAGTTAGCAGGTATGACCAGAATTAATTTGCTGATCTCAGCCAAATATGCACAAATTTAAAGACTATTAGATATTTCCTTGAATTTATCATCTGCAGTCTTTCCCCATTGATTCTGCCTTTGCATATCTTGCAATCAAATTATTCTCTAATCTCCAGTAGTATGGCTGTGTGGTCAGATGTAACATAAATCAGTGAAAAGCTTGCATTCCACCTTAACCAACCCTTGTGCCGTAAGGGATTGCTTAAGATGGTATGTGATTAAGAGAAGCTTAAGAGCCACAGCTCTAGACCCAATTGTTACAGAAATATTTTGCTTGAGAAAAATTGTCACTGACCCATTTGGAGTTATGAAACAATCCACAAAATGTGTTAATTGGGTATGATTAAAACAGTGGTTTTCAAACTTTCCACTCACAAACCACCTTAAGCCATCCTTTACTAATCAGCACTTATGGCATAGGGATGGCTTAAGGTGGAATGTGAGTTTAGGTGGGAAATTTGAAAACCACTATTAGATTAACAATAGTCCTATCTGTTCATCTGCTGCCTCAAGGGCTTTGTAATATTCTAAACCATAAAGTAATTAATTAATGTTTCCAACCTTACTGGATTATCTTGTGTTTTGAAATAATAAATTGATCTCATTGGAATTGCTGAGAGTTGTCCTGGAGAACATTGCTGAGCTGGTGAACAGTGCCTATGCACCGATTGATCAACCTTTCCAATCTAGTCTAAGATATGCTTATCACACATGGACAGTTTTTAAAAACATGTCCATTATTTGAACTGCCACAGTCTGTGAAGTAAAGGGATGAAAGACTAAAGGGGAGTTTAAAGGTTTGTGTCCTTTTTCCAGGTGGCAGAAGTAGCTACAAGTCAACAACTTGTGCCCACCAATGTGCCAGTGAAGCTGGAGGAAGAGAGCTGGGTTATCCTGAATTATATTGAACTTGTGTTGTTGGTGGATGATAAAGGCTTTTCGAGTTTTTGGTTAAAAGCACTAAAGAATACCCAGCCTCTGAGCTCTGCTTATAGCTACAATGTGTATGTTACTGATTTAGTCAATGGAGGATTCAATAATGGTCATGTACTTTATGGTCGGGACTCAGACACTTCATTGAGGAATTCCTGCAGTGATATGCTTGAACTGGAAGAATGACTGACAAACCGTACTCATACTTCATATGACTCCAGCTTCTGGAATAAGTAAAGGTTCCATTATTATCACTTGATACTACATTTAGAATTTAGCATGCATGATATTCTTTAACATTGTCTACCATAAGGAAGACAGTCGCCACTTTGTCCAGCTCCCCTCAAAGAAATGAGGCCCCAGCAAAGATTGAACTCTGATTTCCCCAACCATTGACTTTTTACCTGAAAGTAAAAAAAAAAAATATTAGATACAGGAAATCTAAAATTAAACAGAGAATGCTAGAAATCCTTGCATCAAGTGAGGAAAGAAATAAAGAGTAAATGGTATTCCATCAGAATTCCAAGTTATTTAAAAAATTGATTTCAATGTTGAGACTTGAGGACTAAAACTTATAAAAGCTGAGACACTGTTCCTTGATGGTTCAATGGTCTTCACTTAAACAGTGTAATTGGAAACTAAGCCTCATCCTCAAGACTCAATGGAGGTGTTCTGCAAAGAAGTCACCCAATCTAATTTTGTTTTCTACAATGTTTCACATTACAAATCTCCGCATTTGATTCACTATCAATAACTCAAGACTGGAGTTACAGAACAATTGGCTTTTATTTACAAAAAATAAACTTGAAGATCATCCTGTGCTGTGACCCAGGCTTTCTGGGGAGGTGTTGGAGCCTTTATACAGGGTCAAGAGGGAGGAGCCATGGGTACAGCCACAGAATGGGGCAGAGCCAGATTAGTGAGGGTATAGCAGTTCACCACAGCATTTTACATTGAATTCAACTATTTCACATAGCCAGCCTTCCCAGATTGACTTGGGGAGCTTTTCCACCATTCTGTTTAATATCAAATTTCCAGCAGTTGCAATTTATTTTTAACTCAAGTCAGTATTGATTTGTTTTCCCTCCCATGGTTTTTATTTATCTCATTCCATTTTCATCACATCCAAGCCAAATGAGCTGAAAACAACAAACCTTCATCCTCAGTCAGCTATCATCTCTGCCACTTCTTAATGAAGGGTTCCAACTCAAAACATCTAATGCTCTTCTCCTTTTTCCAAAAGTAGACTTTATTCGCAATATTTAAAAAAAAACATTGTGTCTTTTCACGCCTATCATGTCAATCATATCTATACATTCCCATTAATGTACATTGACACATTTGTTCTCTAAATGCACCATTACCACTCTATTGCTTCTCCCCCTCTTTTGTTTAAGGGACTTCCCCTTGGTCTCATTCCCTCAGAGCTTTGTAATGGGAGGACTCTAGACAGTGATCCTTCCCCATAGTTCCCTGTCATCTGCTCAATCCATTGAGTTCCTCCAGATTGTTTTTTGCTTCAGATTCCAGAATCTGCTGTCTCTCGTGTCTCCTCTGCCACTTCAGTTGGTTAGTCCCTCTCTCTGTCTCCACCTTCACTCCTTTCAAAAACCTGTTTGTTCTGCATCTTCTCATTGATGAAAGGTCATTGACCTGAAGTTTTAACTGTTTCTCTCTTCTCATTTGCTGCTTCTGCATTAATTGGTTCTGGAAACCTATTACCTTCAACATCTACCATGTGCCCATCAGCTACCTATTAAGTGAAGGAAGGGATCAATGATTTAAAGACCTTGTTTTCATTACCCACCCTCTCAAGTTTCGGTGCTGGTGGATATAGAAGAAAATTAAGCTCTATTTCAGTCATATTTTTGTCAGAAAGTTATCTTTCCTGTTTTGAAGCAAAACAAAATGGCTGAGAAACTCACAGGTCATGCATATAAAATGCTATTGAAAAGTTTTTGCTATTTAGATAGGAGTTGAGATACAGCCAGAGAACTAGAAATATTCTGAAGAAAAGGAGAAAAGTTTGAATGCAATAATCAGCAAAAAAAAAAAAACTTTTTTGGAAAAAAAACTGTGCCAAGGGTAATGTATCATGCCAGCACCATCCACTGCAACTAATTGTCACGTGTATCTTTGGAGTAATTCGTAATGTGAGCATTGTATCCTGGGAGAGTATAAACTTCCACCTGGGAACATTACCATGGAAATAAAAAGAAGGCTATGTAAAGTGCACTCAAGGAAGATTGTACCAGGTTAGGACCCTTTATCCTAAGCATAGAGAAAGCTACCCTGGAAGGTGTCCATTCTTGGCTTGAGTGAACCCCAGCCTCTGGATGAAATCCAATCTTATTGAAACTTGGCTTGGATAAAAATCAGCTGAATGAGTTTTATCCTGGAGGTATTTTAACTTGGAAAGACCTTAACCTTGGAGCACGCTAATTTCAAAAGAACATCTCCTTGGATGACTTTACCACTTAGTGAAAGCCCTTTATAATTGTCAATTTGTGCAGTTAAAAATCTTTTGAAGTAAAAAAAATTATTGGAAATTGGACTAAATATTCCACTTGCTTTCCAAATTGGGCTCAAAGATATTGTCAAACATATTTATAATCTCTACAGAATGTATTTTAATTGTTTAATGATAGTTATTAATCAATGCATATTTACTAAAGAAAAAATATATAATTGACAAAACTGGCAATTAATATGAGCACATGTTTGGGTTTTCAGGCCAAAATTTTCACTTCCTCTTTCTCAATACAATTTGTCGGCCATCAACATAGCTTAATTATAGTATGATAAGATTAATATTCACAAGGTGGGAGTGAGTTGAGCAGTTAGTACTATTGCCTCACAGCTTCAAATACCTAGCTTCAATGCACTCTTCTGCAGATTGTGTACATTTTTCCCAAAGACCCTCTGCATTTCTTGATGGATAGACTGGAAGGATAGTAGGGAATGTAATGGAGGCCAGGTGGTGCTCTTAATTAAGGATGTGATCAGGGTGGAAAAGTTTTTTTTAAAGATTAAAACAGGGCAAGGCAAGATTTTCTATAAAAACAAAAGAAATAAATAGTACATTTAGTAAGTTCTATAAAGAACTGTATAAATCAGAATTAAAGGAAGACCTTGCTATAGATGACTTCTTGCATGCACTGGAACAGGAGGAGAAGGAGGGACTGGATATCCCTTTTCGAGAGAAGAGATTGAACAAACTCTGAGCACCCTACAGGTGGATAAATCCCTGGGAGAGGATGAGTTTCCTGTCAAAATTTTGTAGAGAATTTAAGGACCTTTTAATACCCCTCTTTATGAAGATGGTAGAACAGGTGGTGGAAACATGTACTCTCCCAGGTCTTTTTCAACAGCAATTATTAGTGATCCCAAAAAATAGGGATCCATTAAAAACCCACATCTTCTAGGCCTATGTCACTATTATAAAAAATGTCACAGATTATAAAAATTATAACAAAAGCATTGGCCAATAGGTTAGCAAAATATTTGCCAAAATTGATGAATTTAGATCAAGCTGGATTCATTTTGTTTTAAAGCAAACTGAAGATAATATAGCCAGATTGCTTAATATAATGCATCTGGCACAGTTGGGGTTGGGCCCAGGGGTGGCTGTATTTCTGGATGCAGAAAAAGCTTTTGATTGATTGGAATGGAACTTCCTGTTTAAGCTACTGGAAAAATTTTTGATTGGGAAAACCATTTATAAATTGGATGAGAACATTATACCATAAAACGCAAGCCAAAATTATCACAAATGGAAAAATAGCTTCATTGTTCCCACTGAGTAGATTTGGTAGACACGGATGTCCTTTGTCACCAGCTCGATTTGTATTAGCCATTGAACTACTGGCAGAAACCATTAGATGGGATCCAGGCAGAAAGAAGTATAAGGTGGGCCAGGTGGAACACAAAATTTGCTGATGTGTTATTTGACAGACCTTGGGAAGTCATTAGCCAGACTAAGGACCACACTGGAAGATTATGGGAAGGTTTTGGGGTTTTAAACAAATTTGGACAAAAGTGAAATTGTTTTTGACTAAAAAGGATTACAAACTGTCAACAAGGAAACCAATTTAATTGGCAAAAAGAGGACATCAAATATTTAAGAGTAAGACTAAAAGAAGATTCAAGTTAAATTATCTCCCTTTGCTCCAGAAGATAGAAGAGAACTTTGGTAGATGGAAAGCACTGCCCATAACATTACTGGGCAAATTAAATTGTATCAAAATGAAGGTGATGCCATGACCGCAATATCTTTTTTTCAAATGCTGCCCATTCCATTGCCCCTGTGCTTCTTCAAAATACTCAATAAATGTGTCAGGAACCTTTTGTGAAATGAGGAGGTGGCTAGAGTCTCCACAAAAAAATTAATGTGGGAATATAAATTAGGGAGTCTAAAACTGCCAGATTTCAAAAAATATTGGGCTTCCCAGGGGAGATTTAACACCTCACTGTTTGGTGGAGGGGGCGGGATGTCCTTCCTGGGCACAAATTGGACTGCATTCAATAGGGGAAAGGACAACAGCAGAATTTATATATAAATTGAGCACCAAATTTATTTATGAAAAGACAAATAATGGCATATTTAAACATGGCAAAAAAGAAACATCAGTGCATTAGATTGAAGATAGGGCTGTCTCCTCACATCCTTGATCCAGAACAATTTAAAACGCATGATGCTGGACTACAGGATCCTGGTGCCAGAAAGGGATCAGATGTATCAAGAACAGTTATGATCAAGGGCAACTAAAGTAATTCAAGCAATTGAGAATTATATTTGGGTTATCTTTCTTAGGAGACAAATTAGGACAAACAATGACTCTGCTAAAGTGTAGTACCATGGAGATTCTAATTCAACAGGGGAATGCATTTAAATTTATTTCTAGAATTTATTCCATACTCCAAAGTGAGGGCCTGAAACCAGGATACCAGTCAAAGGAGAGATGGGAGTCAGACTTGGGTACAATGATTAATGAAAATTGGAGGGAAGACTTGTTTAAAGAGCATGACAGGGATTAGTAATGCTGGATTCATGATGGTGCAGCACAATTTCCTGTATCAGTTGTACCTCTCACTGCAAAAATTATATAAATCAAAGTCAGAAATTTTGGATATGTTTCAGATGCAGTGTAGAGGTTGGAACATTTATCCTCTCATCTGGTTATGTACAAAGGTGTGATCCTTCTGGGTAGACCTGGGGACATTTATAAAAAAAAAAAAAAAAAAAAAAAAAATACAAAAGTGGAGTTTCCACAAGATCCAAAATTGTTCCTTCTGGTCTTTTGTCTTTGGCTTGGCTTCGCGGACGAATATTTATGGAGGGGGTAAATGTCCACGTCAGCTGCAGGCTCGTTTGTGGCTGACAAGTCCGATGCGGGACAGGCAGACACGGTTGCAGGGGAAAATTGGTTGGTTGGGGTTGGGTGTTGGGTTTTTCCTCCTTTGTCTTTTGTCAGTGAGGTGGGCTCTGCGGTCTTCCTCAAAGGAGGTTGCTGCCCGCCGAACTGTGAGGCACCAAGATGCACGGTTTGAGGCGATATCAGCCCACTGGCGGTGGTCAATGTGGCAGGCACCAAGAGATTTCTTTAGGCAGTCTTCTTTGGTGCACCTCTGTCACGGTGGCCAGTGGAGAGCTCGCCATATAACACGATCTTGGGAAGGCGATGGTGAACTACAGTTTAGATGGTCAAAAATACCAAATTCAATTTGTGAAAATCGTATTTGAAGGTAGCCAGGAAGTGTATAGCAGTTGCATGGAAGTCCAACTCTCAACTTTGCATTTCCATACTCCATCATATAATGCAAAGTTGCATTCCCATGGAGAAGATTACTTGAGAAAGAAGTATGAGACATTCATTGAAGTGTGGCAGCCATACCGGAGGCACATGTGTGCACAGATATGATCTATACCTCTTTCCTTTCTCTTCTCCTTCCCCCCCCCCCCAACCCTTAACAAGTTAAGATGCAAACCATCCTGACAGATAAATAAAGAGGTTCTGGTACAGACGACATGTTTTAAATTTTCTTCTTTACCTTTAATTATTTATTTAATATCAGGGAACAGGTGAAAAATGTGTGTAGTGTGTGAGATGAGAAAATCTATTTGTATATATTTGCATGAGTCTTTTAAAATAAAATATTCAAAAAAAAAGGTCAGGAAAAGAAAAGAGGGGAAAAAAAAACCACTGGCGTTGTATTTTGGCCCCTAAATAATAACATTGCAATGGCATAGTCGATAAAGCAAAAAAAAACTGTAAGAATGGAGCAGCAGTTGTCATGGGGACTATAACTTGCACACAGATTGGGTGAATGAAGTTTGTCGAAGCATTTTGAGGAAGTCCATAGAAAGCATCCAGAATGTCTTTCTTGAACAGCATCACTGACCCTACAAGAGAACATGTTTTCTTAGATCAGGTCCAGTGTAATGAGACAAGTAAAATTAATAATCTTGGAGGAGTGGAGGAAGAGATTGATGCAATAATTCAATCTAATATAAGAGACGAGATTGGGATGAAGGAGAGTTAGCTAGCATAGACTGAATTATATGGTGAGATATTTGATGAACACTGCAAGAGGTTTTTCACAGTGCTCCACTAAAGTATATTCCAGTTAAAAAGGACTGTAATGGTGGGGAGAAGCAGCCTTGGATAACTAAGGAAATAAAGGAAGGCATCAAGCTAAAAGCTCATGCGTACTAAATCAACAATAGCAGTAGGAAACTGGAAGATTGGGAAAACTTTAAGAAATGAAGAGCCACTAAAGAAGCGATAAATGGAAGATGGATTATGAAAGTAAACTTGCACAAAATAATAAAATGGATGGTAAATGTTTCTTTAATTATATAAAGCAGAAAAGGGTGGCTGAAATGAATGTAGGTCGTTGAAAAATGAGAACGGGAATTAATATTTGGGTAATGCCAAAATGACTGTTGCCTTGAACAACTATTTTGTTGGTTTTTGTGTCCATGGACCCAAAATGAATGTCAGGTAACTGAAAGAAATGGCTGAAGTTATTAGCAGGAGTTGTGATAATTTACCAAAATTTTGTGGACTCTGAGGATTGGTAAACAGCAAATGATGTGTCGCTGTTTAATAAGTATGTAGGCATAAGTCCAGTAACTGAGGGCCAGTTTACTTAACATCTGTAGTCAGCAAAATACTTGCAGCTATCATTAAGGAAGAAATATCTGGATAGAAACTGTTCCATCAGGCAGAAGCAGCATAGATTTAGGAAGAACAGATTCTGCTTGACAAATTTATTGAAGTTCTTTGAAGATGTGATTGCAATGGATAGAGGGGAACTGGTGCATTTGGATTTCCAGAAGGTGTTTGATACTGCGCAAAAGTCTTGTCCATAAGATAAGGACCCATGGAGTCAGATGTAATGTATTAGCAACAATAGGGGATTGGTTAACCAATAAAAGGCAGATACTTGGGATGTGGCTCTGTTAATGCAGAGCTGAAGGAAGTGTCAGCGGGAAGGGAGCAGAGGGGGGAGAAAAGGAGACATAGGGATAGAGAAAGGAGGTGGTGGGGGGGGGGGGGCAACAGAATCCAGAGAATTTGATGTTAACGCCATCTGGCTGATAGCCACCCAGTGGAACACCCCATTGTTCCTTCAATCTGTGAACAGCCCCAGTCTGGAATCACACGAGACCATGTCGGCCTGGGAATGGAGTGGAAAATTTAAATTGGTTGCAATTGGGAGATCCCCACTATTGTGGCGAACCGAATGAAGGCATGCAACAAAGCAACTTCCCAGCTTACCCCCAGTCCTCCTGAATTAGAGGGAGCATTGGACATAACAGGTGACACTGGCAGATTCAGAAATAAAATCCTTTTTTGCTTGAAAAGACCATCTTGGGCACTGAAGTGTCAAGGGAGGAGACACAAGTTTTTGAATGCAAGAGTCAGAAGTGGGATTGGAGTCCATATTTTTCTGATTTAGAGATGAAAGCAAAACAAAGCCTGAAGATGCTGTGATTGTGGGCTCAGGCCCAAAACATATGTAGTATATCTTTACCTCCTATGGACACTGAGATGCTATGATCCAGCACTTCAGTGTTTGAAAACTGCAATTGAGCCCTGGGTTCTGCCTATTGTATGAACTTTTGATGGGAGAATGAATGTTAATTGTAAAATATAAGAACTGTACATTTAGGAGAGATCAATGGTGATTCTATCATTCTATGAAACTTTCAGTGCTGTTCTCTTGAATAACCTAAATTCCTCAAAAGCTAACAAACCTCCAGAAGGGGTGCAAGTAACCTACAAATGCTAGTTAATCACCCTTGTACATACCACTATAATCTTTCCTCTGGTTGTGTCCTCCTTAATAAAACCCAGTGGTTATAGCTTGGTTTGTGAGAAGTTGCTGACTTTCAATGGATGGGTTTTGAGCAGGTCTTGGCCTGCACGTGCTGGTTTTCAATTGCATTGTCTTGCTATGATCAGCAGTTGATTAGATGAGTGGTAAGCAACAGTAAAACTCATCCGTGAAGTAGCAAAAGTGAGATCCATAATGCTGTCCGCTGGAGGGAGATGTATGCTTCACGAACCTCGTACCCTCCAACACAGTAATTTAGGATATTCTTGTAATGTTTACATTTTAATTTGGCGATACAGCACACTAATAGGCTCTTCTGGCCCACCAGCCCACTCCACCAAAATGTCCCATATGTCTTTGGAACATGGGAGAAAATCAGAGCATCCAATGGAAACCCACACAGATATGGGGAGAACATACTAACTCCAGACAGATAGTGCTGTAATAGTGTTATATTGACATCTACACCTACCATTTTAGAGAACAGTTGGCTGGTATGCCATGACACATTCAAGACTTTTTTGAATTAATGTATAGAGCCACAATGGCAGGACTCTGCAGCAAGCAGAACTCAATAATTTGAATTTATTGAATTAATGTCACTTGTACAGCAATACGGTGAAAAGCTTAGTTTTTGCCTGCCATGCAGTCTCCCTACTCCAGCAACATTTCATGTCCACAAAAAAATGTTCACAATAACAGTATTCAGGGTTAATCATGGCATTGGTAGCATTTAACAGTAACCTAATGGGCAAACCAGCTCACTGATGGGCTTGAAGTACAACCATCAGTAGATCTCCATGTCTCAGGTTTTTTGGCAGCACTTGGACATTCAGTGGCTTCTTCTTGTGCTGTAGTAGAAGTGGAGACAGCAAGCATCAAATGCAACATGATGATTAAATCCTTGATGGTGGGTACTGCACAAAACACATGTTCACCCTGAAAGAGCCGATGGAGTTCTGTGCAAAGTCTGTGGCGAGGCTGGGTTCAGACTCCTTTATGCTCCATGGTATTTTTGGCAAGCAGGGCTGCTGCATCATACATTTGTATGCATCCCATCTACCTCCACCTCTGATCCTTCCATTAACATCTTTGGCTGTGGGCTATGGTTTAAGTTAACTTCCAAATTATGCCATGATCTCAAGGTGTTTATTATTTTTAACATGTGTGCAATCTGTCCTGAATGAGAATTTATTCATCAGTGATCCATTTCTGCAGAACTTTGCTACTGACACTGGAGTAATATGAAATAAAACTTCATAAATGCAGATTCTATGCATTTTTATTTAATTTGAAATGAGATGTTCATGAAGCTGGAGTAATTAAAATTAACTGCAAAAAAAAAGTTGATTTTCAGGAATTATTAGTATAAATATAGAGAATTTCGATCTGTAGCCTCATCAAAATAATGCTGACTTACAGAAGGGCCTCTTCTTTACCGATCAGGTCTACATTTGTTTAATGCTCAGTTGTATCAATACAACATTTGAGAGAACCTTACCATTTTATGGACAAAGGTGACATTTAATGTAGAAACATACAAAGATTAATGATTCCATTTGCATTAATCTTTAAGAGGTTTATGGAAAATGTCTAGGGACTGGACATTGCCTGGGGGTAGCCTGGCTTTGATGGACATGAGCCCTGACCTCTGGTGGCCTTCATTGAACTGGCAAGTAAAGCCATGGAGAAAAATGTATTAAAATGCTGGGGGATGAGATGAGGTTGAGGGCAAGCTGGAAATAACCCTGATTTTGTGATCTTAGTTTTCACAGTAGATCGGAGTAAAAGGACTGAGAAAGTGAACAGAGCAGTGTATTGTAGAGTGCACCATCACTGCTGTCTTTGTAATCTATTCAGTGGCTTCTCCATGGATTGTTTGATGAAGAAGCTTGTGTGGTCCTGAGATCCTAAGCAATGCCACCTGGAACTATGCCACTGATAACAATAAGGTCGAGGGTGAGGTCCCTGACAAAGAAAAATCCAACCTTAATGGTGGAACAGGTGGAGTTGCTTTGAACTCTATGCCTGTGAAGGCTGCCACAAATCCATCAGCTCCAATTGTCATGGTTTCCATGCCATTGGAATTGGTTGATTTGTGAAGTGTTGTGTGCTTCTTGAAGTGCAACCTTAAGTACATGTTAAACAAATAAACATAGCTTTGTGGAAAGTGGAATGGACCATCGTCCTTGACCTTGAGGGACAGCCACAAAGACGACGATTAATTATTCGAGCATGAAATCACAAGACCAGTGATCTGAGAAGATTGGTTTAACAATTTTTTTTAAACTGCAAGGTGAACTACTCAATCAAGTTCCTGTCTCTTAGCGAAATGATGCCACACTAAACCATTGCCTTAAATTGCAATTAAGAAAATACGTGTGTTTCAAAACATTAAGTATTGTGTGCAGTGGAAACAAATGAGGTAAAACTGAATCACCCTGCAAGTTGTTCACTCTCAGGGATCTGTTATAGCTAGCAATAGAGTACCATTTCCAATAATTACTACAGCTTCACACTATCCACTCAATAAGCACCACTTTAATTTGAAAAGAAACAGCTGATGAATCCATCAGTTATTCATGGCTGACTCATTTAAATAAGTCACATTAGTAAAATGCTTTTTATTTTTTGTTGCTCAACACTCATTTATGTCAGAATGGAAATAAAAGATATTATGAGAACCCATGGGTATAGTTTATATTTCACAGATGGACTGACCTCGAACTCATGAGTGAATTGTGCTGAATGTCAAGAATAGAAGCTAAATCATATCCTGTGATTCTTCACGATATCTTTATACCATATGTTAGCAGTTAAAGCACCAGCATTTTGACAAAGTTCTCTCCTTGTTTTTTCAGGTTTTATTTCTTACTATAATTTCTTTTAAATATATACCTTTCGCTAGGTATATGAAGAGTTTGGGGAATCTATAATAAACTACCTATTAAATGCGCAGTTTAAAATAATGTTCAATAACTCTTCCCAATTTAAAAAAAAACAATTGAAGAACAAATTACATTGTAGTAAAAGTACATTTTTAAAATTTTAAACTGAGACACTATCAAGTTGCTTGGTTTATTTTCAATTGCTGAGAAACTCCCTTCTACTTAATAATGCTCATAAACACTCAGACAATATCAGAACAATGACCATATTTTTGTCAGGTATTTTTATATTTCCTTTCTGAAGTTTTTACACCTTCATCAGAAATGTGAACAAATTAGATTTATTTCAGAAGAATCTTAAAACTGGTTGGTACAAGACCTCAAGAAATAGCAGTGAGTTGTAAATGCAACTCTCGCCATCAGGAAAACGAAACTTCTGTCCTTTGACTCCATCGCTACTTGTTGCTGCAGTGGGAGAGCTCCTAAACTATTAAAGGGTTCATTACACCCTGGTCATGCTCTCTTCTGTCTTCTATTATCCCTTTTAGTTTGCTAATATCGTGGTATCCATTGCTGAACCCTGGCTGAATGTTAAGATATTAGAAGTTTGATCCCTTTTTAGCTTCAGCTTTTGAATTCAATATAATTCATGGGATATTCATGTTCCTTTTTTTAATGGAATGAACTTTGCCTTAGTTTGTCTTCAGATCTGGCATTGTTTCTCAGCTATTTTGTCTAATTCATTCTAAATACAAAATTGTTCCATTTGATGCTCCTCCAGTCTGATCTATTGCTTTGGTATCAGAGATCAGGAGAAGCATTTGATATTGGTCACTGGGGATAAATTAATATAATGTCATCAAATATGTGAAAGAATATTTACGATGATGAGTTTATTGACGCTTATGTACTGAAAATTTTCTTTGCTGTAACCAAGCAGGTACTTAATAAAGAAAAAGACAACTATAACATTATACATTCAATTAATTTAAAAATGAATATTAAATACAAAGGATAGATTAAATAATATTCAGTTCCCATGTAGTGGGGGGGGGAAAAAGTGGTACTAGAAAATGCAGACAGCCCTTTTGTAGCATCGGACCAGCCTATGATTAGTGTAACTAGGGGAGGTACAAGTCTGTCAGCAATTGGAAAGAAACTGACCTAGAGGTGTAGGTCTTCTGGCATTTTCTCCCAAACCAGGTTATGATATAACCAGATAGTAAAACTGTTGAAGTTTGATGGAGTATTCAATAAAATGCCAAATCTTCTCCGACTTCTTAGAAAGTATAGGCATTGGCGCCTTCTTCATGGTTGTGAACATGCTTTTCACATAGACTGTCAGAAACTTGAAGGTTCTAACACTTTCCACCTCTTCCACATCAATGCAGATGGGTGTGTGGTCACTTGGTGTCTCCCTCCTAAATTCAACAATAATCTCCTTCGACTTGGTTACATTGGGAGCATAATTGTTGTTCTGGCACCATCCAGCCAGAACCTCCATCCTGTACTCATCATTTCTAGTTATTCAGCCAACAACAGTAGTGTCATCAGTAAATTTATAGATAGTTTTGGAACCAAATCTGACCATGCAATCATGAGTGAGCAGGGCATAGAATAAAGGGCTAAACACACAGCCTTGGGGTGCCTCTGTGTAAATAGTCAATGAGGAGGAGGTGATGTTCCCAATTTGGACCTGTTAATTAAGAAATCAAAGATCCAATGGCAGAGGATAAATAAGCCCAGATCCCTTAATTTGATCATGAGTTGTTAAGGTATTGTGGTGTTCAACAGCAAGCTATAATCCTGGGAAAAAAACCTAATGTAGGTGTTTCTTTGGTCCACATGGTCCAACTCTGAGTGAGGGACAATGAAATGGTGTCTGTCATTTTTTCTATTTAGAAAATGGGCAAATTGAAGTTGGTCCAGTCATTTCTTGAGACAGGAATTTATCTGCTCCATAACCAACCTCTCAAACCATTTAATCGTGGTCGATGTCAATGACCGATAGTCGTTGAGACAGGTCACCTTGCTCTTGGGCACTAGTATAATGGATGTACCTGGAACCAAACGGGGACTTCATTTGTACTGAAAGGATGAAGATGTCTTTTTTTTTTAATCCAATCAGTTGAATGGTGCAGTTTTTAAGCACACAACCAGGTACATTGTCTGAGTTGCTAACTTAAGAATTCACACTCCTGAAGGGTCTGTTTACGTCCACTTCAGAAACTGGGAACACAGATGTCAGGGCTGTGGGGACTCAGTGAGGGGTCATCTTTGTTTTCCCTTTGTTATGGGCTCAGAAGACCCCAAAATCCAGCAGCCAGAGACATTCACCAAGACAAATAGTTACTTAAATAAAAGTTGCTTTTAATTTTAAACATAAAAACAGGATCAAACTTTAACTTGTTATTTGTAACTTAACCCCCTTCTGATTCTAAGTCCATGTATATGTAATATGTACAAGTTCAGAAAAGTTCTTTGATTCGCAGTCTAATCTCACTTCTAACTCCAAGTTCACCAATATCAGGCAATTCTTATACTGTGCACAGAATTTAACATTTATGAATTTTCACAAGTGCTGGTACTTAAATGGTTACTGCCCAGGAAGATTCGTGTTGATTTTGGAGATTCATTGCTCATTGGGCACACCAATTGAAATGATTGATGGAAGTAAATAAGTGTCTTGCTGAAGAAACTTGCCCCCATCAGGGTTTTCCAAATGATAGTTTCTTCTTCTGTGGGTCACCAGAGATCCTTTTGTTTTCCTAATTTCAGGTGAAACACTAGCCAGCCATTTACTTTTGTAGGTACCACAAGGGTTTTCAACAGGCTGAACTCAGAACTCACAACCTGTCTTCAAAATGGGGTTTGAACAAGCTGCCAGCTTACCATGACTGCAGAAATCAGTCACTCTCGCTTGCAAAACCACATGATCTTCTAAGAATAGCAAACTGCAACCAGATTGCGGCACTGGACCCAATCTTCTGAATCTGCTTATCTGTTGCTTTCAAAACTATCTATTTACACGTGCTTTTGAAATACTTTAGCAAAGCAATCTAATTGTTTTATTGTCTTTGCAAACACTCTCTGTGCCGGCATGACTCATTTTCAACAAAGCTCTTGCATTTTAAATGAGATCTGTTTTGTGAAGTGTTTGTTTGTAACCTACACTACTCCCACAATCTATCTCCTTCACCAACATATCTATATACAATATAAAATATATAATTAATCACACCTTTCAAAGTAAGCATGGAAGGCATTGAGCTAGTCTACAAGAGATGTATCATACTTAATAATACTGCCTTGTTTGGTTTTATAGAAGATGATAGCATGCAAGCCCTGCCACAGCTGATATGTCTGAGACTCCAGCTTGGTTTGGAGTTGTCTTTTTGTTTTGCTAATAACCCTCTAAAGATTGTATCTGGTCTTTCTGAATCTCCTGATTTGAATTCCATAGATCTGATCTTTAACAATTTGTGGTTCTCTTGGTTCATTCATGGCTTCTGGATAGGTTAAATCCAGGTAGTCTTCATAGGAACACACTTGCCTATGAATTTCCTGATTAAACTCAGTAACCACTGTAGCATATTCATTCAGATCCACTGGCAACTCTGTGAGCAAAGCCCAGTCTAGTGATTCCCATCACTAAGCTGTTCTTCAGTCTCCTCAGCCCATGTTCTATGTCAGTGTTGTACTCGTCAGCTTCTGTCTGTGCTGGAAGGAAGAGCACAGCCAGGTCATCCAACTTGCCAAAGTGCAGGCATGGAATGGAGAGCTGGTATCCTTGGTGGTGTAACAGTGTTCAAAAGTGTTGCAAGAGACATGCTGGTGTTAGTTTGGGAGTACTTTCTTTCAGCTGGCCTGGTTGAAGTCACCTGTGTTGACTGAGAAGCCATTAGGATACATCTATGATGTTTGTTGGCTGTTAACTGAATTGTCACCTGTTATTCAGTTTTAAAGGTGGAACTAAAAGTCCAGAGATGAATGCAACAGCAGATTTTCAGTGCTATGAAACAAAAATGATTTTCACTCCTTCAGGGTTAATCCATGCATTAGATATTGCTCCCAATGATGAACCCTGTAACACCTTTATGATACTTCCTTCCACTCTACTTTGTGGCTTACAGTCAGTTCTTGGGTTAAAAGAGAGTTCCATTATCTAGGTCGGTCTTTAACTCAAACTTATTTAATCGGAACAGGTACACATGTTCCTTATTTAGCGTCAGTTAGTCAAATGTCTTAGTATATGGATAGTATCTAAAACACTTTAGAAGCACTTCCAAATACACTACACCTTGATCATAATATGGTACAGGATGATGTAGGAGAAGATAGTGACTGTTGGAGAGGATGGAACTGGTGTTGGAGAGCCAGGGTTTGATTCTACTGGGGGGGGGTTAGTGTACTGCTGGAGTCAATTTCTTGAAGTAAGCATCAAGGGAGGATTGTACAGAGGTTTTCTTTTTCTCATTATGAAAGGTCTTAAAATCCCTGTTAGATTTGGTACAGTACCCCTGTACTTGTGGAAAAATGAGCTGTTTTCCCTCTGTTAGAATGATTTGCTACATGCCAGTGTTCTATTTATTCCAGGATGATGTGCAGCAAGAACTGTTGAAGTCATTTACAAGGTCAGAGAGCTGTGTCTTCGGCAAGTGAATGAAAAGAGAGCTGAATGTGTATCTACATAACCATTCCACATGATACAGTCAACCCAAACACCTCACACCTCACTCTCAATCTGCAGTTGACATCTGCAAGGAAAGTCAGGAGCAGATAATATAACCTCTCCTGTCTTTCCAATCATCTTCAGAATCTTCATCATGCAGAAATGAGCAAGGCAGGAGGGTGATGGAAAAGGATAATATTTGCACAGCTGAAATATAAAATTTGAAACAAATTCTCAGCATATTTTACTCACCTATCTGCATACCCTTATGAAGTGAGAAATCTTATGAGGCTTCCTTTCTCTGCATTGCTTGAGAGTATCGTATAACTTATTCTCTCATGATGTGGACTCAACCACACTTGAACTGGAAGTTTACAGCATCTACATTCGGCTAGCTTGCCTGATCCTGAGTAAATTGGATGTTTTTAACCCAGGGACCGCCTATATTAGTTTTCTACCCTTCAGCTGTACTGGTCCATGGCTTATATTCCAGTTGATATAATCCTCACTAAACTCTTAAAATACCAGGAACATTTGTTCTGATCTTAGAAATAAAAAGAGAACATCTCTCACTCAAATGTGTTACCTCCAGGATCAGTCTGGAATGAAATGCTCCCAAAAAAAACCCATCAGAGCTCTGAAATATGCGTTTTTGATAGGAGCCACAGCTGTCAGCCACACTCCCTTCATCCTCTCCAATAAGAAAGAAGATTCATAAGCATGAAATCATACACCACCATATTCAAGGATAGTTTTTCTTACTGTTATCATATTTCCAAATGAACCCTCAAATTGTAATTATGTTACCTCCCTGGAACTTTTTTCTATGGTCTCTGTCTTGTACTATGTGTGTGATGTCTGCTGAGCTATTCACAAAACAACCCCTTTCTCCTCATCTTGGTGCATATGACAATAAACAAACTTGATAATGAGAGTTTGTGATATAACGCATACCAGATACAATACTCTGAAATGCTTTGATTTGATGCAGC